>NW_027009406.1:0-46301 GCF_036934945.1 Oncorhynchus masou masou | reverse complement strand
CAGTCATCTACCTCACCACTATCCTGTCATCTACCTCACCACTATCCTGTCATCTACCCACCACTATCCTGTCATCTTACCTTCACCACTATCCTGTCATCTACCTCACCACTATCCTGTCATCTACCTCACCACTATCCTGTCATCTACCTCACCACTATCCTGTCACCTACCAGTGTATTTATCCCTGTCTTTCCTGTCTCTCTGTACCAGTGTATTTATCCCTGTTTCCTGTCTCTCTGTACCAGTGTATTTATCCCTGTGTTTCCTGTCTCTCTGTGCTAGTTTATTTATCCCTGTGTTTCCTGTCTCTCTGTACCAGTGTATTTATCCCTGTTTCCTGTCTCTCTGTACCAGTGTATTTATCCCTGTGTTTCCTGTCTCTCTGTACCAGTGTATTTATCCCTGTTTCCTGTCTCTCTGTACCAGTGTATTTATCCCTGTGTTTCCTGTCTCTCTGTACCAGTGTATTTATCCCTGTGTTTCCTGTCTCTCTGTACCAGTGTATTTATCCCTGTGTTTCCTGTCTCTCTGTACCAGTGTATTTATCCCTGTGTTTCCTGTCTCTCTGTACCAGTGTATTTATCCCTGTGTTTCCTGTCTCTCTGTACCAGTGTATTTATCCTTGTGTTTCCTGTCTCTCTGTACCAGTGTATTTATCCCTGTGTTTCCTGTCTCTCTGTACCAGTGTATTTATCCCTGTGTTTCCTGTCTCTCTGTGCCAGTTCGTCAAGTCAACCAGCGTGTTTTCCCGGTATTCCTTTTGCTATTCTCCTTTTTCTAGTCCTCCCTTTTTTGACCCTACCTTCTGAAGGCACTGGATCGATCCAAAGGACAGGGGGTGCTGTATGTGACCCCTGTATGACCGTATATAACACCTTACTGTAACTAGGTTAGATGTGACCCCTGTATGACCGTATATAACACCTTACTGTAACTAGGTTAGATGTGACCCCTGTATGACCGTATATAACACCTTACTGTAACTAGGTTAGATGTGACCCCTGTATGATCGTATATAACACCTTACTGTAACTAGGGTGATGACCCCTGTATGACCGTATATAACACCTTACTGTAACTAGGTTAGATGTGACCCTGTATGACCGTATATAACACCTTACTGTAACTAGGTTAGATGTGACCCCTGTATGACTGTAACTAGGTTAGATGTGACCCCAAGGACCGTATATAACACCTTACTGTAACTAGGGTTAGATGTGACCGGTAAGACCATATAACACCTTACTGTAACTAGGTTAGATGTGACCCCTGTATGACCGTATATAACACCTTACTGTAACTAGGTTAGATGTGACCCTGTATGACCGTATATAACACCTTACTGTAACATATAGGTTAGATGTGACCCTGTATGACCGTATATAACACCTTACTGTAACATATAGGTTAGATGACCCGTATGACCGTATATAACACCTTACTGTAACTAGGTTAGATGTGACCCCTGTATGACCGTATATAACAACCTTACTGTAACTAGGTTAGATGTGACCCCTGTATGACCGTATATAACACCTTACTGTAACTAGGTTAGATGTGACCCTGTATGACCGTATATAACACCTTAATGTAACTAGGTTAGATGTGACCCTGTATGACCGTAGATAACACCTTACTGTAACATATAGGTTAGATGTGACCCTGTATGACCGTATATAACACCTTACTGTAACTAGGTTAGATGTGACCCTGTATGACCGTATATAACACCTTACTGTAACTAGGTTAGATGTGACCCCTGTATGACCGTATATAACACCTTACTGTAACTAGGTTAGATGTGACCCTGTATGACCGTATATAACACCTTACTGTAACTAGGTTAGATGTGACCTGTATGACCGTATATAACACCTTTACTGTAACATATAGGTTAGATGTGACCCTGTATGACCGTATATAACACCTTTACTGTAACTAGTTAGATGTGACCCTGTATGACCGTATATAACACCTTACTGTAACTAGGTTAGATGTGACCCCTGTATGACCGTATATAACACCTTACTGTAACTAGGTTAGATGTGACCCTGTATGACCGCATATAACACCTTACTGTAACTAGGCTAGATGTGACCCTGTATGACCGTATATAATACCTTACTGTAACATATAGGTTAGATGTGACCCTGTATGACCGTATATAACACCTTACTGTAACTAGGTTAGATGTGACCCCTGTATGACCGTATATAACACCTTACTGTAACTAGGTTAGATGTGACCCTGTATGACCGTATATAACACCTTACTGTAACATATAGGTTAGATGTGACCCCTGTATGACCGTATATAACACCTTACTGTAACATATAGGTTAGATGTGACCCCTGTATGACCGTATATAACACCTTACTGTAACTAGGTTAGATGTGACCCTGTATGACCGTATATAACACCTTACTGTAACTAGGTTAGATGTGACCCCTGTAAGACCGTATATAACACCTTACTGTAACTAGGTTAGATGTGACCCCTGTATGACCGTATATAACACCTTACTGTAACTAGGTTAGATGTGACCGTATGATCATATATAACACCTTACTGTAACCAGGTTAGATGTGACCCTGTATGACCGTATATAAACACCTTTACTGTAACTAGGTTAGATGTGACCCTGTATGACCGTATATAACAACCTTACTGTAACATATAGGTTAGATGTGACCCCTGTATGACCGTTTATAACACCTTACTGTAACTAGGTTAGATGTGACCCCTGTATGACCGTGATATAACACTCTTACTGTAACTAGGTTAGATGTGACCCCTGTATGACCGTATATAACACCTTACTGTAACTAGGTTAGATGTGACCCCTGTATGACCGTTTATAACACCTTACTGTAACTAGGTTAGATGTGACCCTGTATGACCGTATATAACACCTTACTGTAACTAGGTTAGATGTGACCCCTGTATGACCGTATATAACACCTTACTGTAACTAGGTTAGATGTGACCCTGTATGACCGTATATAACACCTTACTGTAACTAGGTTAGATGTGACTTGTATGACCGTATATAACACCTTACTGTAACTAGGTTAGATGTGACCCCTGTAAGGACCGTATATAACACCTTACTGTAACTAGGTTAGATGTGACCCTGTATGACCGTATATAACACCTTTACTGTAACATATAGGTTAGATGTAACCTCGGTATGACCATATATAACAGCTTACTGTAACATATAGGTTAGATGTGACCCCTGTATGACCGTATATAACACCTTTACTGTAACTAGGTTAGATGTGACCCCTGTATGACCGTATATAACACCTTACTGTAACATATAGGTTAGATGTGACCCCTGTATGACCGTATATAACACCTTACTGTAACTAGGTTAGTATGTGACCCCTGTATGACCGTATATAACACCTTACTGTAACTAGGTTAGATGTGACCCTGTATGACCGTATATAACACCTTACTGTAACTAGGTTAGATGTGACTTCTGTATGTCCGTATATAACACCTTACTGTAACTAGGTTAGATGTGACCCTGTATGACCGTATATAACACCTTACTGTAACTAGGTTAGATGTGACCCCTGTATGACCGTAGATATAACACCTTACTGTAACTAGGTTAGATGTGACCCCTGTATGACCGTATATAACACCTTACTGTAACATATAGGTTAGATGACCGTATGACCGTATATAACACCTTACTGTAACTAGGTTAGATGTGACCCCTGTATGACCGTATATAACACCTTATTGTAACATATAGGTTAGATGTGACCCTGTATGACCGTATATAACACCTTACTGTAACATATAGGTTAGATGTGACCCCTGTATGATCGTATATAACACCTTACTGTAACTAGGTTAGACGACCCCTGTATGATCGTATATAACACCTTACTGTAACTAGGTTAGATGTGACCCCTGTATGACCGTATATAACACCTTACTGTAACTAGGTTAGATGCGACCCCTGTATGACCGTATATAACACCTTACTGTAACTAGGTTAGATGCGTAATTCCTGTATGACCGTATATAACACCTTATTGTAACATATAGGTTAGATGTGACCCTGTATGACCGTATAACACCTTACTGTAACATATAGGTTAGATGTGACCCTGTATGACCGTATATAACACCTTATTGTAACATATAGGTTAGATGTGACCCTGTATATGACCGTATATAACACCTTACTGTAACTAGGTTAGATGACCCCTGTATGACCGTATATAACACCTTACAGTAACTAGGTTAGATGTGACCCCTGTATGACCGTATATAACACCTTACTGTAACATATAGGTTAGATGTGACCCCTGTATGACCGTATATAACACCTTACTGTAACTAGGTTAGAGGTGACCCCTGTATGACCGATATAACACCTTACTGTAACTAGGTTAGAGGTGACCCTGTATGATCATATATAACACCTTACTGTAACTAGGTTAGATGTGACCCCTGTATGACCGTATATAACACCTTACTGTAACTAGGTTAGATGCGTATATAACACCTTACTGTATGACCGTATATAACACCTTATTGTAACTGTATGACTGTATAGGTTAGATGTGACCCTGTATGACGTATATAACACCTTACTGTAACTGGTTAGATGTGACCCCTGGACCATTATATAACACCTTACTGTATATAAACTTATATAGGTTAGATGTGACCCCTGTATGACCGTATATAACACCTTACTGTAACATATAGGTTAGATGTGACCTGTATGACAATATATAACACCTTACTGTAACATATAGGTTAGATGTGACCCCTGTATGACCGTATATAACACCTTACTGTAACTAGGTTAGATGTGACCCCTGTATGACCGCTTATAACACCTTACTGTAACTAGGTTAGATGTGACCCCTGTATGACCGTATATAACACCTTACTGTAACTAGGTTAGATGTGACCCCTGTATGACCGTAACTAGGTTAGATGTGACAGCCACCTGTATGACCGTAGATAACATATAGGTTAGATGTGACCCCTGTATGACCGTATATAACACCTTACTGTAACTAGGTTAGATGTGACCCCTGTATGACCGTATATAACACCTTACTGTAACTAGGTTAGATGTGACCCCTTACACCTTACTGTAACTAGGTTAGATGTGACCCCTGTAACTTATACTAGGTTAGATGTGACCCCTGTATGACCGTATATAACACCTTACTGTAACATAGGTTATAGGTTAGATGTGACCCTGTAACTAGGTTAGATGTGACCCCTGTATGGATATAACACCTTACTGTAACTAGGTTAGATGTGACCCCTGTATGACCGTATATAACACCTTACTGTAACATATAGGTTAGATGTGACCCCTGTATGACCGTATATAACACCTTACTGTAACTAGGTTAGATGTGATGTATATAACACTTACTGTAACATATAGGTTAGATGTATGACCGTATATAACACCTTACTGTAACTAGGTTAGATGTGACCCCTGTATGACCGTATATAACACCTTACTGTAACTAGGTTAGATGTGACCCCTGTATGACCGTATATAACACCTTACTGTAACATATAGGTTAGATGTGACCCTGTATGACCGTATATAACACCTTACTATAACATATAGGTTAGATGTGACCCCTGTATGACCGTATATAACACCTTACTGTAACTAGGTTAGATGTGACCCCTGTATGACCGTATATAACACCTTACTGTAACTAGGTTAGATGTGACCCCTGTATGACCGTATATAACACCTTACTGTAACTAGGTTAGATGTGACCCCTGTAAGGCCGTATATAACACCTTACTTACTAGGTTAGATGTGACCCCTGTATGATCATATATATAACTACCTGTAACCAGGTTAGATGTGACCCCTGTATGACCGTATATAACACCTTACTGTAACTAGGTTAGATGTGACCCCTGTATGACCGTATATAACAACCTTACTGTAACATATAGGTTAGATGTGACCCCTGTATGACCGTTTATAACACCTTACTGTAACTAGGTTAGATGTGACCCCTGTATGACCGTATATAACACCTTACTGTAACTAGGTTAGATGTGACCCCTGTATGACCGTATATAACACCTTACTGTAACTAGGTTAGATGTGACCCCTGTATGACCGTTTATAACACCTTACTGTAACTAGGTTAGATGTGACCCCTGTATGACCGTATAGGTTAGAACACCTTACTGTAACATATAGGTTAGATGTGACCCCTGTATGACCGTATATAACACCTTACTGTAACTAGGTTAGATGTGACCCCTGTATGACCGTATATAACACCTTACTGTAACTAGGTTAGATGTGTGTATGACTGTAACTAGTGACCCCTGTACACCTTACTGTAACATATAGGTTAGATGTAACCCCTGTATGACCATATATAACACCTTACTGTAACATATAGGTTAGATGTGACCCCTGTGACCGTATATAACACCCTGTAACTGGGTTAGATGTGACCCCTGTATGACCGTATAACACCTTACTGTAACATAGGTTAGATGTGACCCCTGTATGACCGTATATAACACCTTACTGTAACTAGGTTACATGTGACCCCTGTATGACCGTATATAACACCTTACTGTAGCATATAGGTTAGATGTGACCCTGTATGACCGTATATAACACCTTACTGTAACTAGGTTAGATGTGACCCCGTATGACCGTATATAACACCTTACTGTAACTAGGTTAGATGTGACCCCTGTATGACCGTATATAACACCTTACTGTAACTAGGTTAGATGTGACCCTGTATGACCGTATATAACACCTTACTGTAACTAGGTTAGATGTGACCCCTGTATGACCGTATATAACACCTTACTGTAACTGGGTTAGATGTGACCTGTATGACCGTGATATAACACCTTACTGTAACTAGGTTAGATGTGACCCCTGTATGACCGTATATAACACCTTATTGTAACATATAGGTTCTAGATGTGACCCCTGTATGACCGTATATAACACCTTACTGTAACATATAGGTTAGATGTGACCCCCATGATCGTATATAACACCTTACTGTAACATATAGGTTAGATGTGACCCCTGTATGACCGTATATAACACCTTACTGTAACTAGGTTAGAGGTGACCCCTGTATGACCGTATATAACACCTTACTGTAACATATAGGTTAGATGTGACCCCTGTATGACTGTAACTAGGTTAGATGTGACCCCTGTATGACCGTATATAACACCTTACTGTAACTAGGTTAGATGTGACCCCTGTATGACCGTATATAACACCTTACTGTAACTAGGTTAGATGTGACCCCTGTATGACCGTATATAACACCTTACTGTAACTAGGTTAGAGGTGACCCCTGTATGACCATATATAACACCTTACTGTAACATATAGGTTAGATGTGACCCCTGTATGACCGTATATAACACCTTACTGTAACTAGGTTAGATGTGACCCCGTATGACCGTATATAACACCTTACTGTAACTAGGTTAGATGTGACCCCTGTATGACCGTATATAACACCTTACTGTAACTAGGTTAGAAATTTGACCCCTGTATGACCGTATATAACACCTTACTGTAACTAGGTTAGAGGTGACCCCTGTATGATCTTATATAACACCTTACTGTAACTAGGTTAGATGTGACCCCTGTATGACATTATATAACACCTTACTGTAACTAGGTTAGATGCGACCCCTGTATGACCGTATATAACACCTTATTGTAACATATGAGGTTAGATGTGACCCCTGTATGGCCGTATATAACACCTTACTGTAACATATAGGTTAGATGTGACCCCTGTATGACCGTATATAACACCTTACTGTAACATATAGGTTAGATGTGACCCCTGTAGGCCGTATATAACACCTTACTGTAACTAGGTTAGATGTGACTATATGACCCGTCTATAACACCTTACTGTAACTAGGTTAGATGTGACCCCTGTATGACCGTTTATAACACCTTACTGTAACATATAGGTTAGATGTGACCCCTGTATGACCGTATATAACACCTTACTGTAACTAGGTTAGATGTGACCCCTGTATGACCGTATATAACACCTTATTGTAACATATAGGTTAGATGTGACCCCTGTATGACCGTATATAACACCTTACTGTAACATATAGGTTAGATGTGACCCCTGTATGATCGTATATAACACCTTACTGTAACTAGGTTAGATGTGACCCCTGTATGATCGTATATAACACCTTACTGTAACTAGGGTTAGATGTGACCCCTGTATGACCGTATATAACACCTTACTGTAACTAGGTTAGATGCGTATATAACACCTTACTGTAACTAGGTTAGATCTGACCCCTGAACGTATATAACACCTTATTGTAACATATAGGTTAGATGACCCCTGTATGACCGTATATAACACCTTACTGTAACATATATAGGTTAGATGTGACCCCTGTATGACCGTATATAACACCTTATTGTAACATATAGGTTAGATGATGACCCCTGTATATGACCGTATATAACACCTTACTGTAACTAGGTTAGATGTGACCCCTTTATGACCGTATATAACACCTTACAGTAACTAGGTTAGATGTGACCCCTGTATGACCGTATATAATAATTTTACTGCAACATATAGGTTAGATGTGACCCCTGTATGACCGTATATAACACCTTACTGTAACTAGGTTAGAGGACCCCTATATGACCATTATAACACCTTACTGTAACTAGGTTAGTGTGACCCCTGTATGATCATATATAACACCTTACTGTAGCTAGGTTAGATGTGACCCCTGTATGACCGTATATAACACCTTACTGTAACTAGGTTAGATGCGACCCCTGTATGACCGTATATAACACCTTTATTGTAACATATAGGTTAGATGTGACCCCTGTATGGCCGTATATAACACCTTACTGTAACATATAGGTTAGATGTGACCCCTGTATGACCGTATATAACACCTTACTGTAACATATAGGTTAGATGTGACCTATATGACCGTATATAACACCTTACTGTAACTAGGTTAGATGACCCTGTATGACCGTATATAACACCTTACTGTAACTAGGTTAGATGTGACCCCTGTATGACCGTATATCCGTAATAGGTTAGATGTGACCCCTGTATGACCGTATATAACACCTTACTGTAACTAGGTTAGATGTGACCCCTGTATGACCGTATATAACACCTTACTGTAACTAGGTTAGATGTGACCCTGTATGACCGTATATAACACCTTACTGTAACTAGGTTAGATGTGACTCCTGTATGACCGTATACAACACCTTACTGTAACATATAGGTTAGATGTGACCCCTGTATGACCGTATATAACACCTTACTGTAACATATAGGTTAGATGTGACCCTGTATGACCGTATATAACACCTTACTGTAACTAGGTTAGATGAGACCCCTGTATGACCGTATATAACACCTTACTGTAACATATAGGTTAGATGACCCCTGTATGACCGTATATAACACCTTACTGTAACTAGGTTAGATGTGACCCTGTATGACCGTATATAATAATCTTTTACTGTAACTAGTTAGATGTGACCCCTGTATGACCGTATATAACACCTTACTGTAACTAGGTTAGATGACTCCTGTATGACCGTATATAACACCTTACTGTAACATATAGGTTAGATGTGACCCTGTATGACCGTATATAACACCTACTGTAACTAGGTTAGATGACCCTTATGACCGTATATAACACCTTACTGTAACAACCTGGTTAGATATGACCCCTGTATGACCGTATATAACACCTTACTGTAACTGGTTAGATAAAATTCCCTGTATGGCCATTATATAACACCTTACTGTAACTAGGTTAGATGTGACTCCTGTATGACCGTATATAATACTTACTGTAACATATAGGTTAGATGTGACCCCTGTATGACCGATAACACCTTTACTGTAACTAGGTTAGATGCATTTCTGTATGACCGTATATAACACCACTGTAACTAGGTTAGATGTGATTCCTGTATGGTGTATATAACACCTTACTGTAACATATAGGTTAGATGTTGACCCCTGTATGACCGTATATAACACCTTACTGTAACATATAGGTTAGATGTGACCCTGTATGACCGTATATAACACCTTACTGTAACTAGTTAGAGGTGACCCCTGTATGACCGTGTATATAACACCTTACTGTAACATATAGGTTAGATGTGACCCCTGTATGACTGTAACTAGGTTAGATGTGACCCCTGTATGACCGTATATAAAACTCCATTGCAACTGGTGTCAGATGTGACCTCTGTATGACCGTATATAACACCTTGTAACTAGGTTAGATGTGACCCCTGTATGACCGTATATAACACCTTACTGTAACTAGGTTAGAGGTGACCCCTGTATGACCATATATAACACCTTACTGTAGCATATAGGTTAGATGTGACCCCTGTATGACCGTATATAACACCTTACTGTAACTAGGTTAGATGTGACCCCGTATGACCGTATATAACACCTTACTGTAACTAGGTTAGATGTGACCCCTGTATGACCGTATATAACACCTTACTGTAACTAGGTTAGATGTGACCCCTGTATGACCGTATATAACACCTTACTGTAACTAGGTTAGATGTGACCCCTGTATGACCGTATATAACACCTTACTGTAACTGGGTTAGATGTGACCCCTGTATGACCGTATATAACACCTTTACTGTAACTAGTTAGATTTGACCCCTGTATGATCATATATAACACCTTACTGTAACTAGGTTAGATGTGACCCCTGTATGACCGTATATAATACCTTACTGTAACATATAGGTTAGATGTGACCCCTGTTAGATGTGACCCCTGTATGACCGTTTATAACACCTTACTGTAACTAGGTTAGATGTGAACCCTGTTAGATGTGACCCCTGTTAGATGTGACCCTGTATGACCGTATATAACACCTTACTGTAACTAGGTTAGATGTGACCCCCTGTATGACCGTATATAACACCTTACTGTAACTAGGTTAGATGTGACCCCTGTATGACCGTATATAACACCTTACTGTAACATATAGGTTAGATGTGACCCCTGTACCTGACTATATGTAGTCACAGAATATAATAACGATGTTATACAATACTATTCAGATGAACATCACGTCTGCTTACCAGGAGAGCTGGAGCCAGGAACAGCTGCAGAGCAGACAGATACCACAGCATCTTCATCTTCCACTGGTGGAGATGAAAGGACAACAAGTTAGTCGTCTAAAGTTATACTGTCGTTGTTATTCTAATGACCTGTAGACCTTCTAGACAGAAGACCTTCTAGTCAGTAGATCTTCTAGTCTGTAGACCTTCTAGACAGAAGACCTTCTAGTCAGTAGATCTTCTAGTCTGTAGACCTTCTAGACAGAAGACCTTCTAGACAGAAGACCTTCTAGTCAGTAGACCTTCTAGACAGAAGACCTTCTAGTCAGTAGATCTTCTAGTCTGTAGACCTTCTAGTCAGTAGACCTTCTAGACAGAAGACCTTCTAGTCAGTAGATCTTCTAGTCTGTAGACCTTCTAGTCGGTAGATCTTCTAGTCTGTAGACCTTCTAGTCTGTAGACCTTCTAGACAGAAGACCTTCTAGACAGAAGACCTTCTAGTCAGTAGACCTTCTAGACAGAAGAACTTCTAGTCAGTAGACCTTCTAGACAGAAGACCTTCTAGTCAGTAGATCTTCTAGTCTGTAGACCTTCTAGTCAGTAGACCTTCTAGACAGAAGACCTTCTAGTCAGTAGACCTTATAGACAGAAGACCTTCTAGTCAGTAGATCTTCTAGTCTGTAGACCTTCTAGTCTGTAGACCTTCTAGTCCCAGTAGACCTTCTAGACAGAAGACCTTTAAGTCAGTAGATCTTCTAGTCTGTAGACCTTCTAGTCAGTAGATCTTCTAGTCTGTAGACCTTCTAGTCTGTAGACCTTCTAGACCAGAAGACCTTCTAGACAGAAGACCTTCTAGTCAGTAGACCTAGACAGAGAAGACCTTCTAGTCAGTAGACCTTCTAGACAGAAGACCTTCTAGTCAGTAGATCTTCTAGTCTGTAGACCTTCTAGTCAGTAGACCTTCTAGTCAGTAGACCTTCTAGACAGAAGACCTTCTAGTCAGTAGACCTTATAGACAGAAGACCTTCTAGTCAGTAGATCTTCTAGTCTGTAGACCTTCTAGTCTGTAGACCTTCAGTCAGTGGACCTTCTGGATAGACCTTCTAGTGTGACCTTCTAGTCTGTAGACCTTCTAGTCAGTAGATCACACCAGGTGGGCCTTTGAACCCAGAGGTAACTTCCTGGTCAGTAGATCTACAGTCAGTAGACCTTCCTAGACAGGGCCACACAAGGTAGAAGACCTTCTAGTCAGTAGACCTTCTAGACAAAAGACCTTTAAGGTGGTAGACTAACTTCTAGACAGAAGACCTTCTAGTCAGTAAGATCTTCTAGTCTGTAGACCTTCTTAGTCAGTAGACCTTCCCTGATGTTAGACCTTGAGGCAAGAGGCCTTCGTCAGTAGACCTTATAGACAGAAGGCATTCTAATTGTTGAGACCTTCTAGACAGAAGACCTTTAGTCAATGCGATCTTTGAGTCTACTAGACCTTCTAGTCTGTAGACCTTCTAGTCAGTAGACCTTCTAGACAGAAGACCTTCTAGTCAGTAGACCTTATAGACAGAAGACCTTCTAGTCAGTAGATCTTCTAGTCTGTAGACCTCTTAGTCTGTAGACCTTCTAGTCAGTAGACCTTCTAGACAGAAGACCTTCTAGTCTGTAGACCTTCTAGTCAGTAGATCTTCTAGTCTGTAGACCTTCTAGACAGAAGACCTTCTAGTCAGTAGATCTTCTAGTCTGTAGACCTTCTAGTCTGTAGACCTTCTAGTCAGTAGATCTTCTAGTCAGTAGATCTTCTAGTCTGTAGATCTTCTAGTCTGTAGACCTTCTAGTCTGTAGAGCTTCTAGTCTGTAGACCTTCTAGTCTGTAGACCTTCTAGTCTGTAGACCTTCTAGTCATGGTGGTCTGCTTGAAACATGTAGGTATTATAGACTCAATCAGGGAGAGATAGAAAATGTCGGTGAAGACACTTGCTAGTGTATCAGCGCATGCTTTGAGTACACGTCCTGGTAATCCGTCTGGCCCGCGACTTTTTGAATGTTGACCTGTTTAAAGGTCTTGCTCACGTCGGCTACAGAGAGCATTATCACCAGAACAGCTGGTGCTCTTGTGCATGCTTCAGTGTTGCTTGTCTCGAAGCGAGCATAAAAGGCATTTAGCTCATCTGGTAGGCTCGCGTCCTGTTTTCCCTTTGTAGTCCGTAATAGTTGTCAAGCCCTGCCACATCCGACGAGTGTCATAGCCGCTTATAGTCTGTTACAGTCTGTAAACCGTATCTCTGTATCCATATTTTTTGTTTTTGTTTTTCACAATATCAGCAGTGATGCTAAACGGAGCAGTGTGGGAGCTACAGTTCTGGCATTTACGTTGGAAGTTTTGGTCGGCTATGGCCGGCCAGCTAGCCAACCAACCAACCAACCTCCAACCAACGACTCAACCAGCCAATCAACCAGCCAACCAACCTTCAACCAACTTCCAACCAACGAATCAACCAATCAATCAACCAGCCTTCAACCAACCTCCAACCAGCCAACCAACGAATCAATCAACCAGCCAACCTACCTAACAACCAGCCAGCCAACCTACCTAACAACCAGCCAACCTACCTAACCTCCAACCAACCAGCCAACCTACCTAACCTCCAACCAGCCAGCCAACCTCAAGAGAGAATGCACAACCAGCCCATCTACATCTGTAATGACTGAGAGAGAGTTTGTGTTGGGACTTTCCCTTTCTGTAAATAAACAGAATAGTCAGCATTGGAACCAGAACCATCTGTACAGCAGAAGAGTGCACAGCAACCTGGCCTTTCTCCCTCTCTCTGGACTTTATTGAGATGAAATATTGTTGCTACGCTCTGATGTTCTGTGTGGTGATCAGCTGGACAGCCTGTCAAGCACTCACTACCCCCTGAGGCTAGCCTAGCCTGCTGTACCCAGTAGGCCAGTGCTACCAGCCTGACAAGCTCTCTGGAGTTGCCTGCTGATAGCCGTCTAACCCACGGATGGCTACCGGGCTAAGCACTCACTACCACCTAAGGCTAACCTAGCCTGCTGGACCCAGTAGACCCTCTCAACCCCCTGAGACTAGCATAGCCTGATGGACCCTCTCAACCCCCTGAGACTAGCCTAGCCTGCTGGACCCAGTAGACCCTCTCAACCCTGAGGCTAGCCTAGCCTGCTGGACCCAGTAGACCACAACCCCCTGAGACTAGCATAGCCTGATGGACCCTCTCAACCCCTGAGACTAGCCTAGCCTGCTGGACCCAGTAGACCCTCTCAACTACCTGAAGCTATCCTGCTGGACCCAGTAGACCTTCTCAACCCCCTGAGGCTAGCATGCTGGACCCAGTAGACCCTCTCAACCCCCGGAGGCTAGCCTAGCCTGCCGGACCAGGTAGACACTCTCAGCCCCTGAGGCTAGCCGCAGCCTGATGGACCCAGTGCAGGCCAGCGCTACCAGCCTGCCGAGAACTCACTACCCCTGAGGCTAGTCTAGTCTGATGGACCCAGTAGGCCAGTGCTACCAGCCTGACAAGCTCTCTGGAGTTGCCTGCTGATAGCCGTCTAACCCACTGGATGGCTACCGGGCTATTTGTTTGTTTTCCCTGACTGTTATCAGGGCAGCAGGGGGTTTTCTGTAGCCTGAAGATGTCGGAGTGTACATGCCACACCCTCCCTACCCCTGAGACTAGCTTATTAAACTGGAGCTACCTGCCTAGTATACTGGCGCTACCCGCCTAGTATACTGGAGCTACCAGCCTACTATACTGGAGCTACCAGCCTTGTATTCTGGAACTACCTGCCTACTATACTGTAGCTACCAGCCTAGTATACTGGAGCTTACCCGCCTAGTATACTGGAGCTTACCCGCCTAGTATACTGGAGCTACCAGCCTAGTATACTGGAGCTACCTGCCTAGTATACTGGAGCTACCTGCCTAGTATACTGGAGCTATCTGCCTAGTATACTGGAGCTACCAGCCTAGTATACTGGAGCTATCTGCCTAGTATACTGGAGCTACCAGCCTAGTATACTGGAGCTACCTGCCTAGTATACTGGCGCTACCTGCCTAGTATACTGGAGCTACCAGTCTAATATACTGGAGCTACCCGCCTAGTATACTGGAGCTACCTGCCTAATATACTGGAGCTAAACTGGAGCTACCAGCCTACTATACTGGAGCTACCAGCCTAGTATTCTGGAGCTACCTGCCTAGTATACTGGAGCTACCTGCCTAGTATACTGGAGCTACCTGCCTAGTATACTGGAGCTACCTGCCTAGTATACTGGAGCTACCCGCCTAGTATACTGGAGCTACCTGCCTAATATACTGGAGCTAAACTGGAGCTACCAGCCTACTATACTGGAGCTACCAGCCTAGTATTCTGGAGCTACCTGCCTAGTATACTGGAGCTACCAGCCTAGTATACTGGAGCTACCTGCCTAGTATACTGGAGCTACCTGCCTAGTATACTGGAGCTACCTGCCTAGTATACTGGAACTACCTGCCTAGTATACTGGAGCTACCTGCCTAGTATACTGGAGCAACCAGCCTACTATACTGGAGCTACCAGCCTAGTATACTGGAGCTACCTGCCTACTATACTGGAGCTACCAGCCTAGTATACTGGAGCTACCTGCCTAGTATACTGGAGTTTACCCAGAGGGCTACAGGTAGCCTCCTAGCCTGGTCCAAGACATGTTTGTGCTGACTTTCCAATTCCTATTGTCATTGGCCACCAAACATAACCACCGTAGGGAGTTGACATTGGCAAGACAGCACAAACAGATCTGGAACCAGGCCACGCGTAGCCTACCGGACGCCAACACACTCTACAAACACATTTAGCCCAGGTCAGGCCACTGGATGGTTGGTGGGTGGACACTCCATGTGATTGGGCTAGAGGGGTAGAGTGGAGCAGAGCGGGAGGCTGGGGGGGGCAGAGCGGGGAGGCTGTGGAGGGGGCAGAGCGGGGAGGCTGGGGGAGGGGCAGAGCGGGGAGGCTGGGGGAGGGCAGAGCGGGGAGGCTGGGGGAGGGGCAGAGCGGGGAGGCTGTGGGGGGGCAGAGAGAGAAGCTGGGGGGCCAGAGCGAGAAGCTGGGGGGCAGAGCGGGGAGGCTGGGAGGGCAGAGTGAGAAGCTGGGGGGCAGAGCAGGAGGCTAGGGGGCAGAGAGAGAAGCTGGGGGGCAGAGCAGGAGGCTGGGGGGCAGAGAGAGAAGCTGGGGGGGAGCAGAGAGCGGGAGGCTGGGGGGCAGAGAGAGAAGCTGGGGGGGCAGAGCGGGAGGCTGGGGGGGCAGAGCGGGGAGGCTGGGGGGCAGAGTGAGAAGCTGGGGGGGACAGAGTGAGAAGCTGGGGGGGCAGAGCAGGAGGCTAGGGGGCAGAGCGGGAGGCTGGGGGGCAGAGAGAGAAGCTGGGGGGCAGAGCGGGAGGCTGGGGGGCAGAGAGAGAAGCTGGGGGGCAGAGCGGGAGGCTGGGGGGCAGAGAGAAAAGCTGGGGGGCAGAGCGGGAGGCTGGGGGCAGAGAGAGAAGCTGGGGGGCAGAGCGGGAGGCTGGGGGGCAGAGAGAGAAGCTGGGGGGCAGAGCGGGAGGCTGGGGGGGGCAGAGCGGGAGGCTGGGGGGCGAGAGAGAAGCTGGGGGGGGCAGAGCGGGAGGCTGGGGGGCAGAGCAGGAGGCTAGGGGGGCAGAGAGAGAAGCTGGGGGGGCAGAGCGGGAGGCTGGGGGGCAGAGAGAGAAGCTGGGGGGCAGAACGGGAGGCTGGGGGCAGAGAGAGAAGCTGGGGGGCAGAGCGGGAGGCTGGGGGCAGCAGAGAGAAGCTGGGGGGCAGAGCGGGAGGCTGGGGGGGCAGAGAGAGAAGCTGGGGGGGCAGAGCGGGAGGCTGGGGGGGCAGAGAGAAAAGCTGGGGGGGCAGAGCGGGAGGCTGGGGGGCAGAGAGAGAAGCTGGGGGGCAGAGCGGGGAGGCTGGGGGGCAGAGAGAGAAGCTGGGGGGCAGAGCGGGAGGCTGGGGGCAGAGCGGGAGGCTGGGGGCAGAACGGGAGGCTGAGGGGCAGAGCGGGAGGCTGGGGGCAGAGAGAGAAGCTGGGGGGCAGAGCGGGAGGCTGGGGGGGGCAGAGCGGGAGGCTGGGGGGCAGAGCGGGAGGCTGGGGGGCAGAGCGGGAGGCTGGGGGAGCAGAGAGAGAGGCTGGGGGGCAGAGCAGGAGGCTAGGGGAGGCAGAGAGGAGAAGCTGGGGGCAGAGCAGGAGGCTAGGGGAGGCAGAGAGAGAAGCTGGGGGGCAGAGCGGGAGGCTGGGGGAGCAGAGCGGGAGGCTGGGGGAGCAGAGCAGGAGGCTGGGGGGGCAGAGCAGGAGGCTGGGGGGGCAGAGCGGGAGGCTGAGGGGCAGAGCAGGAGGCTGGGGGGGCAGAGCGGGAGGCTGGGGGCAGAGCGGGAGGCTGGGGGGGCAGAGCGGGAGGCTGGGGGCAGAGAGAGAAGCTGGGGGGCAGAGAGAGAAGCTGGGGGGCAGAGCGGGAGGCTGGGGGGCAGAGAGAGAAGCTGGGGGGCAGAGCGGGAGGCTGGGGGGCAGAGAGAGAAGCTGGGGGAGCAGAGAGAAAGCTGGGGGGCAGAGCGGGAGGCTGGGGGAGCAGAGAGAGAAGCTGGGGGGCAGAGAGAGAAGCTGGGGGGGCAGAGCGGGAAGCTGGGGGGCAGAGAGAGAAGCTGGGGGGCAGAGCGGGAGGCTGGGGGGCAGAGAGAGAAGCTGGGGGGAGCAGAGAGAAGCTGGGGGGCAGAGCGGGAAGCTGGGGGGCAGAGAGAGAAGCTGGGGGGCAGAGCGGGAGGCTAGGGGGCAGAGAGAGAAGCTGGGGGGGCAGAGCGGGAGGCTGGGGGGCAGAGAGAGAAGCTGGGGGGGCAGAGAGAGAAGCTGGGGGAGCAGAGCGGGAGGCTGGGGGCAGAGAGAGAAGCTGGGGGGCAGAGCAGGAGGCTGGGGGGCAGAGCGGGAGGCTGAGGGAGCAGAGCGGGAGGCTGGGGGAGCAGAGCGGGAGGCTGGGGGAGCAGAGAGAGAGGCTGGGGGGCAGAGCGGGAGGCTGGGGGGCAGAGAGAGAAGCTGGGGGGGCAGAGAGAGAGGCTGGGGGGCAGAGAGAGAGGCTGGGGGGCAGAGAGAGAAGCTGGGGGCAGAGAGAGAAGCTGGGGGGGCAGAGAGAGAAGCTAGGGGGGCAGAGAGAGAAGCTGGGGGGCAGAGAGAGAGGCTGGGGGGCAGAGAGAGAAGCTGGGGGGCAGAGAGAGAGGCTGGGGGAGGCAGAGAGAGAGGCTGGGGGCAGAGAGAGAGGCTGGGGGGCAGAGAGAAGCTGGGGGCAGAGAGAGGCTGGGGGGCAGAGAGAGAAGCTGGGGGGCAGAGAGAGAAGCTGGGGGGCAGACAGAGAAGCTAGGGGGGGCAGAGCGGGAGGCTGGGGGGCAGAGAGAGAAGCTGGGGGGGCAGAGCGGGAGGCTGGGGGCAGAGAGAGAAGCTGGGGGGGCAGAGCGGGAGGCTGGGGGGCAGAGAGAGAAGCTGGAGGGGGCAGAGAGAAGCTGGGGGGCAGAGAGAGAGGCTGGGGGCAGAGTGAGAAGCTAGGGGGGCAGAGAGAGAAGCCGGGGGGGCAGAGAGAAGCTAGGGGGCAGAGCGGGAGGCTGGGGGCAGAGAGAGAAGCTGGGGGGCAGAGCGGGAGGCTGGGGGCAGAGAGAAGCTGGGGGGGCAGAGCGGGAGGCTGGGGGCAGAGAGAGCTGGGGGGCAGAGAGAAGCTGGGGGGCAGAGCGGGAGGCTGGGGGCAGAGAGAGAAGCTGGGGGGGCAGAGCGGGAGGCTGGGGGAGCAGAGCGGGAGGCTGGGGGAGCAGAGCGGGAGGCTGGGGGGCAGAGAGAGAAGCTGGGGGGCAGAGAGAGAAGCTGGGGGGGCAGAGCGGGAGGCTGGGGGCAGAGAGAGAAGCTGGGGGGGCAGAGCGGGAGGCTGGGGGGCAGAGAGAGAAGCTGGGGGGCAGAGAGAGAAGCTGGGGGAGCAGAGCGGGAGGCTGGGGGAGCAGAGAGAGAAGCTGGGGGGCAGAGAGGAAGCTGGGGGGCAGAGCGGGAAGCTGGGGGGCAGAGAGAGAAGCTGGGGGGGCAGAGCGGGAGGCTGGGGGGCAGAGAGAGAAGCTGGGGGGCAGAGAGAGAAGCTGGGGGGGCAGAGCGGGAAGCTGGGGGGGCAGAGAGAGAAGCTGGGGGGCAGAGCGGGAGGCTAGGGGGGCAGAGAGAGAAGCTGGGGGAGCAGAGCGGGAGGCTGGGGGGCAGAGAGAGAAGCTGGGGGGCAGAGAGAGAAGCTGGGGGGGCAGAGCGGGAGGCTGGGGGGCAGAGAGAGAAGCTGGGGGGCAGAGCAGGAGGCTGGGGGGCAGAGCGGGAGGCTGAGGGGCAGAGCGGGAGGCTGGGGGGCAGAGCGGGAGGCTGGGGGGCAGAGAGAGAGGCTGGGGGGCAGAGCGGGGAGGCTGGGGGGCAGAGAGAGAAGCTGGGGGGCAGAGAGAGAGGCTGGGGGCAGGAGAGAGGCTGGGGGCAGAGAGAGAAGCTGGGGGCAGAGAGAGAGGCTGGGGGGCAGAGAGAAGGCTGGGGGGCAGAGAGAGAAGCTGGGGGGCAGAGAGAGAGGCTGGGGGGCAGAGAGAGAAGCTGGGGGGCAGAGAGAGAGGCTGGGGGGCAGAGAGAGAGGCTGGGGGCAGAGAGAGAGGCTGGGGGGCGAGAGAGAGAAGCTGGGGGGGCAGAGAGAGGCTGGGGGGCAGAGAGAAGCTGGGGGGCAGAGAGAGAAGCTGGGGGGCAGACAGAGAAGCTAGGGGGGCAGAGCGGGAGGCTGGGGGGCAGAGAGAGAAGCTGGGGGGGCAGAGCGGGAGGCTGGGGGGCAGAGAGAGAAGCTGGGGGGCAGAGCGGGAGGCTGGGGGGCAGAGAGAGAAGCTGGAGGGGGCAGAGAGAGAAGCTGGGGGCAGAGAGAGAGGCTGGGGGGCAGAGTGAGAAGCTAGGGGGGCAGAGAGAGAAGCCGGGGGGGGCAGAGAGAGAAGCTAGGGGGCAGAGCGGGAGGCTGGGGGGCAGAGAGAGAAGCTGGGGGGGCAGAGCGGGAGGCTGGGGGCAGAGAGAGAAGCTGGGGGGCAGAGCGGGAGGCTGGGGGGCAGAGAGAGAAGCTGGGGGGGCAGAGAGAGAAGCTGGGGGGGCAGAGCGGGAGGCTGGGGGCAGAGAGAGAAGCTGGGGGAGCAGAGCGGGAGGCTGGGGGCAGAGAGAAGCTGGGGGGGCAGAGCGGGAGGCTGGGGGCAGAGAGAGAAGCTGGGGGGGGCAGAGAGAAGCTGGGGGAGCAGAGCGGGAGGCTGGGGGCAGAGAGAGAAGCTGGGGGGCAGAGCGGGAGGCTGGGGGGCAGAGCGGGAGGCTGGGGGGCAGAGCGGGAGGCTGGGGGGCAGAGCAGGAGGTTGGGGGGCAGAGCAGGAGGTTGGGGGGGCAGAGCAGGAGGCTGGGGGCAGAGCGGGAGGCTGGGGGGGCAGAGCGGGAGGCTGGGGGCAGAACGGGAGGCTGGGGGGGGCAGAACGGGAGGCTGGGGGGCAGAACGGGAGGTTGGGGGGGCAGAACGGGAGGCTGGGGGGGGCAGAACGGGAGGCTGGGGGGGCAGAACGGGAGGCTGGGGGGGCAGAACGGGAGGTTGGGGGGGCAGAACGGGAGGTTGGGGGGGCAGAGAGAGAAGCTAGGGGGGGCAGAGAGAGAAGCTGGGGGGCAGAGCGGGAGGCTGGGGGCAGAGAGAGAAGCTGGGGGGCAGAGCGGGAGGCTGGGGGGGCAGAGAGAGAAGCTGGGGGGCAGAGAGAGAAGCTGGGGGGGCAGAGAGAGAAGCTAGGGGGGCAGAGAGAGAAGCTGGGGGCAGAGAGAGAGAAGCTAGGGGGGCAGAGAGAGAAGCTGGGGGGCAGAGAGAGAAGCTAGGGGGGCAGAGAGAGAAGCTGGGGGGCAGAGAGAGAAGCTGGGGGGGCAGAGAGAGAAGCTGGGGGGGCAGAGAGAGAAGCTAGGGGGGCAGAGAGAGAAGCTGGGGGGCAGAGAGAAGCTAGGGGGCAGAGAGAGAAGCTAGGGGGCCGAGAGAGAAGCTGGGGGGGCCAGAGAGAGAAGCTGGGGGGGCCAGAGAGAGAAGCTGGGGGGGCAGAACGGGAGGTTGGGGGGGCAGAACGGGAGGTTGGGGGGCAGAGAGAGAAGCTAGGAGGGGGCAGAGAGAGAAGCTGGGGGGGCAGAACGGGAGGCTGGGGGCAGAGAGAGAAGCTGGGGGGGCAGAGCGGGATGCTGGGGGGGCAGAGAGAGAAGCTGGGGGGCAGAGAGAGAAGCTGGGGGGGCAGAGAGAGAAGCTAGGGGGGCAGAGAGAGAAGCTGGGGGGGGGCAGAGAGAGAAGCTGGGGGGCAGAGAGAGAAGCTGGGGGGCCAGAGAGAAGCTGGGGGCCAGAGAGAGAAGCTGGGGGGGCAGAGAGAGAAGCTGGGGGGGGCAGAGAGAGAAGCTAGGGGGGCAGAGAGAGAAGCTGGGGGGGGGCAGAGAGAGAAGCTGGGGGGCAGAGAGAGAAGCTGGGGGGGCCAGAGAGAGAAGCTGGGGGGGCCAGAGAGAGAAGCTGGGGGGCAGAGAGAGAAGCTGGGGGGGGCCAGAGAGAGAAGCTGGGGGGCCAGAGAGAGAAGCTGGGGGGCCAGAGAGAGAAGCTGGGGGGGCAGAGAGAGAAGCTGGGGGGCCAGAGAGAGAAGCTGGGGGGCATGGCAGAGAGAAGCTGGGGGGGCAGAGAGAGAAGCTGGGGGGGCAGAGAGAGAAGCTGGGGGGGCAGAGAGAGAAGCTGGGGGGGCCAGAGAGAGAAGCTGGGGGGCACAGAGAGAGAAGCTGGGGGGGCAGAGAGAGAAGCTGGGGGGGCAGAGAGAGAAGCTGGGGGGGGCAGAGAGAGAAGCTGGGGGGGGCAGAGAGAGAAGCTAGGGGGGCAGAGAGAGAAGCTAGGGGGGCAGAGAGAGAAGCTAGGGGGGGCAGAGAGAGAAGCTAGGGGGGCAGAGAGAGAAGCTAGGGGGGTCAGAGAGAGAGAAGCTGGGGGCAGAACCATCTTCTTAGCTTTGCTTTTCCTCAGGGGCTTTTCCGTTTTTCAGTCATTCTTGTGTTTTCATCTTATGTTTGTCGTGTCGTCACGCCTGCCCCCGCTCACCCTATCTGGCGCTCGACAGCCCATCATTACACACACACACCTGTCACCAAGGTTACGCGCATCAGCGATTCATGGGACTCACCTGGACTATTTTACTTCATTGATTGCACCCTCTGTCACTTCCTCAGTTTCTTCCCCGTGTCTGCATTAATGTCGTTTTGTTTCCCCTGTCCAGACCCTGTCCTTGTTCTGTTTCACTTCCAATATTTATTCAAATGTTCACTCCCTGTATTTGCTTCTCGTTTACCAGCGTCTGTCCTTACAGTAGTAAATATTTCAGCTTTTATTTGTATCGTTTTTTGTCGTTTTTTTCCTGTAAAGCACATTGCGTTGCATTCCATGTCTGGAATGTGCTGTATAAATAAAGCTTGATTTGATTTGATGCTGCCAAGACCTCTGGGAGGCAGTGAGCGGCTGATCTGACTGCCCATAATAACACTCACTTGAAGCTTGTTATTGGTGTCAGCGTCTCTATGAACCTATTGTGCTCAACCTTAGGGCAAGGATTCAACTCTCACTAACGCTTCGAACACACCGAGAGTAGCATTGCGTAAAATAGCACGCAGAATCATCTGGATATGTACGCAACAACAGTTCAACATTCACCTCCTGCTACCATTCCTGTCAAGCCGTCTACGCATACTGTCCGACGCATACGTTCGATAAATCCAAAGTACGCGCCACACCGAATGCACTGCAACTACCTCCGCAACGCAATGCTGCACGGCAAACGCAGCTTCATGGGAAATTAATGTTATCCTGGTGTACTACAATGCAACAACACTGTCGGTTGTGATCGAAGCGTAACACCATCAATGGACTGAGCTGCACGAACTCTGTACTCACAGACCAGATCCATTCCTTGTCCACAGTAGCAAAGACACATAGATGTAAAAACACACTTCACACACACACACACACACACGTGAGCGCGCGCGTCGAATACACACATGCACGCATACATACTGTACACACACTGAAGGAATGGTCCATCAAAAAAGTAAGGCATATTGTGAATACCTTATTTAATCAGTGTTGTGATAACAGGATAAAGCAAGTACAGTTAAGTGTTTTGTGTGCACATCCTGAACACTAAGTATTGCATAGAATAATATAGAAACAGGGAATTTTCTTTAGAGTGAAAAAAGTGATGCTGTCCACACTGCCAGTCTGTGCATGTTGCTGTTAAGAGTCCTGTAGCAGGGTGGAGATAGCCAAAACCCTGTGGGGAAACTATAGGTAGCCTCGGTTTATCATCGGCGAGTTCTGCTAACGTTAGTTCATTTGTAAACTCGGAAATAAATAGCCCAGTAGTAGTTTACAAATGTGAAAAACAACTCTTGGAAAAGTCTTGGTTTTCCAGAAACTACCCAATAATTTGTTCTTACAATATGCCTCAAAATCCTAATAAAAGTTGGTCGAATTTACCTGCTGAGCGTTTCTGCGTCCCTTGAACTCTCCAAAAACACCTTGTGAATTTTCGCTGCGCTGGTGTTGTGATGCCTCCGGTGTACAGGGGAGGGTTTTAGTTCTGGAGTATAGAGCCCTGTCTATGTCGTTGTAAGACAACCCTGTTCTGAACAGGTTCTCTAGCTACTAGACACTTCTACTTTCAATTTTTAATAACAGTATATTGAAACCAGGAGAAACAGTCGAGTCCATAGCCACTGGAAGTAGTTTGTGGGTGTTACAAATTGTTTTCTTCAAAGAGGAGAGTTACCCGCGCTACAGACGCCTATTATTAAAGGCTCAGTCCACTACTTTTGTGGGGGGAGAAACGTTTTTCTTTTCATTCGTGGGGGGTGGGGTGCTGCGGTACCCTTACTTCCAGCAACTATGGTCCAGTCGGTGTTAAAACCTCCTCTGTCAGCGTCACTCAGGCTAACCGCATCTTGCCTTATCTTCGTGGTGGTGGTTACATTGCGCCTATGTGCAGAACTCAAATCGAGACTTTATTTTTGAGGCTATAATTTCAGATTTAAAAAAATAACTGTTAATGAAAGTTTGAAGATTTAAAGATCCTTCTTCTCAGAATGAATATGCAGGATTAACTTTTAATTTGTTATTTTCGTTTTTACATGCCAATGGTTGTAGCATTACAATGAGTCTAGCATGGGGCGGCAGGTAGCCTAGTGGTTAGAGCGTTGGACTAGTAACCAAAAAAAATGTTGGATTGAAACCCCGAGCTGACAAAATAAAAAATATGTTATTCTGCCCCTGAACAAGGCAGGTAACCCACTGTTCCCCAGTAGGCTGTCATTATAAATAGGAATTTGTTATTAACTGTCTTGCCGAGTTAAATAAATAAAAATATATAAATAGCAGTGTGAGGTTATGTGTCATATCACCCTTATTACCAGGGTGTTATAATTACTAATATACGTTTGTGCTGTCTTGCCAATGTCAACTCCTACGGGCGTTATGTTTGGTGGCCATTGACAAACAGGACTTGGACCGGGCTAGGGGCTACCTGTAGCCCTGTGGGTAAGCTCCAGTATACTAGGCAGGTAGCTCCAGTATACTAGGCTGGTAGCTCCAGTATACTAGGCGGGTAGCTCCAGTATACTAGGCGGGTAGCTCCAGTATACTAGGCTGGTAGCTCCAGTATACTAGACAGGTAGCTCCAGTATACTAGGCACATAAATCCAGTATACTAGGCTGGTAGCTCCAGTATACTAGGCGGGCAGCTCCAGTATCCTAGGCACATAAATCCAGTATACTAGGCAGGTAGCTCCAGTATACTAGGCTGGTAGCTCCAGTATACTAGGCAGGTAGCTCCAGTATACTAGGCTGGTAGCTCCAGTATACTAGGCGGGTAGCTCCAGTATACTAGGCGGGTAGCTCCAGTATACTAGGCTGGTAGCTCCAGTATACTAGGCTGGAAGCTCCAGTATACTAGGCTGGTAGCTGCAGTATGCTAGGCTGGTAGCTCCAGTATACTAGGCAGATAGCTCCAGTATACTAGGCAGGTAGCTCCAGTATACTAGGCAGGTAGCTCCAGTATACTAGGCTGGTAGCTCCAGTATACTAGGCGGGTAGCTCCAGTATACTGGGCAGGAGCTCCAGTACACTAGGCAGGTAGCTTCAGTACCTAGGCACGAAGCTCAGTATACTAGGCAGGTAGCTCCAGTATACTAGGCGGGTAGCTCCAGTATACTAGGCGGGTAGCTCCAGTATACTAGGCGGGTAGCTCCAGTATACTAGGCAGGAAGCTCCAGTACATTAGGCAGGTAGCTCCAGTACACTAGGCACGAAGCTCCAGTACACTAGGCAGGTAGCTCCAGTATACTAGGCAGGTAGCTCCAGTATACTAGGCGGGTAGCTCCAGTATACTAGGCGGGTAGCTCCAGTATAGTAGGCACGTAGCTCCAGTATACTAGGCGGGTAGCTCCAGTATACTAGGTGGGTAGCTCCAGTATACTAGGCGGGTAGCTCCAGTATACTAGGCAGATAGCTCCAGTATACTAGGCAGATAGCTCCAGTATACTAGGAAGGTAGCTCCAGTATACTAGGCAGGTAGCTCCAGTATACTAGGCTGGTAGCTCCACTATACTAGGCAGGTAGATCCAGTATACTAGGCAGGTAGGTCCAGTATACTAGGCTGGTAGCTCCAGTATACTAGGCAGGTAGCTCCAGTATACTAGGCTGGTAGCTCCAGTATACTAGGCTGGTAGCTCCAGTATACTAGGCAGGTAGCTCCAGTATACTAGGCAGGTAGCTCCAGTATACTAGGCAGGTAGCTCCAGTATACTAGGCAGGTAGCTCCAGTATACTAGGCTGGTAGCTCCACGTATACTAGGCAGGTAGCTCCAGTATACTAGGCAGGTAGCTCCAGTATACTAGGCTGGTAGCTCCAGTATACTAGGCAGGTAGCTCCAGTATACTAGGCTGGTAGCTCCAGTATACTAGGCTGGTAGCTCCAGTATACTAGGCGGGTAGCTCCAGTATACTAGGCAGGTAGCTCCAGTATACTAGGCAGGTAGCTCCAGTATACTAAGCTGGTAGCTCCAGTATATTAGGCAGGTAGCTCCAGTATACTAGGCTGGTAGCTCCAGTATACTAGGCGGGTAGCTCCAGTATACTAGGCGGGTAGCTCCAGTATACTAGGCGACGTAGCTCCAGTATACTAGGCTGGTAGCTCCAGTATAGTAGCACGTGCTAGTATACGGCTGGTAGCTCCAGCCTAGTATAGGCGGTAGCTCCAGTATACTAGGCGGGTAGCTCCAGTATACTAGGCACGAAGCACCAGTATACTAGGCAGGTAGCTCCAGTACACTAGGCACGAAGCTCCAGTATACTAGGCAGGTAGCTCCAGTATACCTAGCACTAAATCAGGTCTCAAAAGAGCTGGTTGTGTTTTCTACATTTTGGAGACATTAATTATTTATTTATTTTATTTAACTAGGCACATCAGTTAAGAATACAATGTAAATGTAAATACATCCTTATTTACAGTGACAGCCTTAAAAAGGTGGCTTAACTGCCTCGTTCAGGGGGCAGAACAACTGATTTTTTACCTTGTCAGCTCTGGGATTCAATCTAGCAACCTTTCGGTTACTGGCCCTACGCTCTAACCACTAGGCTACCTTCTGGTTACTGGCCCTACGCTCTAACCACTAGGCTACCTTCTGGTTAATGGCCCTACGCTCTAACCACTAGGCTACCTGCTGGTTACTGGCCCTACGCTCTAACCACTAGGCTACCTTCTGGTTACTGGCCCTACGCTCTAACCACTAGTCTACCTTCTGGTTACTGGCCCTACGCTCTAACCACTAGGCTACCTTCTGGTTACTGGCCCTACGCTCTAAACACTAGGCTACCTTCTGGTTACTGGCCCTACGCTCTAACCACTAGGCTACCTTCTGGTTACTGGCCCTATGCTCTAACCACTAGGCTACCTTCTGGTTACTGGCCCTACGCTCTAACCACTAGGCTACCTTCTGGTTACTGGCCCTACACTCTAACCACTAGGCTACCTTCTGGTTACTGGCCCAACGCTCTAACCACTAGGCTACCTGCTGGTTACTGGCCCTACGTTCTAACCACTAGGCTACCTGCTGGTTACTGGCCCTACGCTCTAACCACTAGGCTACCTTCTGGTTACTGGCCCTACGCTCTAACCACTAGGCTACCTTCTGGTTACTGGCCCTACGCTCTAACCACTAGGCTACCTTCTGGTTACTGGCCCTACGCTCTAACCACTAGGCTACCGTCCGCCTCGGCAGTTAAGGCTCATAAAAGGAGAGAAATGAAATATACCAAAGTAATACATCTGATGTTGAACATGTCAACCATACACTATAAATAAGGGGTGTCATAAAGCCTAAAGCATGAATGGCTTCAAGGCAGATGTTATAATCACTAACAATTAGTTGTGTTTTCCCACACATTTTGGATAATTTTCCTTTAGGAAATGAAGTACAGAAATGAGAAAGAAAACACGAGGAACTAAATATAATCCAAAGAAAGTCCTTGTAAAAGACGTTTAGACGTTGACATGTTCATATGTGTTGTATCCATGACCATTAATCTCTTGTTAAACTATCACTTGAGAAGTACAGAGAGGATCAGTTAGTTAGTAAACAGGGACGACTAGTTAGTTTAGTAAACAGAGAGGATCAGTTAGTTAGTTAAACAGAGAACTTATTTTGGGTTTTTTAAAACAGGAAACCGCCAGAGCCCGTACAAAGACTGTGTTTAAGAAAACTACCTCCATGTGTTCCCAGAACCGGCTTCCCCTCCCTACCACGTCTCTTTCAGGGGTGAGGTTTCTCTCCTCTCTTTTGGGGGGGAGGGGTCATTTTACTAGCACAGTGATTTTAGCTTCAACTCGTTTTTAGGCAGAAATACCGAAAACAAACTGCTATTATGGACAGCCCAGTAGTACCTAGTGGTAGATCTGGTCTGGAATTATGGGTAAAATTACATTTTTATTTGTTGCATGCGCCAAATACCTCACCGTTAAATGTTTTACTTTCAAGCCTTTAAACCATCAATTCAAGAGCCACTATGAGATTTCTCCCTCCGCATGTAAACAGAATGAGCGATATAACATTCTCAATAAAGACCAATGGTAGTTTTCACATAATCATCAAGATCTTTATTACAATCTTTCTCTTCAATTACATTTTTGTTGTCGTTGAATCGTTCAACTTGATCATAAAAGCTTGGAACTTTGATACATTTGTATAATTTAGGACCTGGATGTTTTCCCGAAATTATGTCATTGAAATTTAAGGGAATTAAGTCATCGAATTGTAGGGAAAGCATGTAATGGTCTCTGATGAAAGACCAAATAAGACAGTAGTACTATAAAGTGGTCATCACTCAGACTTGGGTCTATGATAGCCAGAGGGGGAAGACTTGGGTCTATGATAGCCAGAGGGGGAAGACTTGGGTCTATGATAGCTAGAGGGGGAAGACTTGGGTCTATGATAGCCAGAGGGGAAGACTTGGGTCTATGATAGCCAGAGGGGGAAGACTTGGGTCTATGATAGCCAGAGGGGGAAGACTTGGATCTATGATAGCCAGAGGGGGAAGACTTGGGTCTATGATAGCCAGAGGGGGAAGACTTGGGTCTATGATAGCCAGAGGGGAAGACTTGGGTCTATGATAGCCAGAGGGGGAAGACTTGGGTCTATGATAGCCAGAGGGGGAAGACTTGGGTCTATGATAGCCAGAGGGGAAGACTTGGGTCTATGATAGCCAGAGGGGGAAGACTTGGGTCTATGATAGCCAGAGGGGAAGACTTGGGTCTATGATAGCCAGAGGGGGAAGACTTGGGTCTATGATAGCCAGAGGGGAAGACTTGGGTCTATGATAGCCAGAGGGGGAAGACTTGGGTCTATGATAGCCAGAGGGGGAAGACTTGGGTCTATGATAGCCAGAGGGGGAAGACTTGGGTCTATGATATCTAGAGTAAGAAATGGGGATGGAGGGAAAGAGCAATCAGGATCCATATTCACAAAGTGACTCATACTCTATGACAAAGTAGAATAGCCATTGTCCATTTTTGTCATGTCCATCCTATGTATCCCCATAGATGTAGGTACCAAAGACTATAAATAATGAAAACTCTGTGATTGCCAAGTGTCCATTTGATCTCCTGTATACCCCAAGCAGTTCCACGGCCGGACCTGGCTCAATGCCCATCAGTGATGTAATCCTCTGTGTGTCGGGGCGTCTTGATCTCCTCCCGCCGCCGTCTGAGCGTGCATGGCATAGAGGTGGATAGAGGGTGCATTTGATGGTAATCTAGTAGAAGGGTACTCAACTCTTACCCTACAAGGTCCGGAGTACAGCTGATTTATTTGTTCTATCTGATCGTTAATATCACCCCACCTGGTGTCCCAGGTCTAAATCAGGCCCTGATCCTTAATATCACCCCACCTGGTGTCCCAGGTCTAAATCAGGCCCTGATCCTTAATATCACCCCACCTGGTGTCCCAGGTCTAAATCAGGCCCTGATCCTTAATATCACCCCACCTGGTGTCCCAGGTCTAAATCAGGCCCTGGTCATTAATATCACCCCACCTGGTGTCCCAGGTCTAAATCAGGCCCTGATCCTTAATATCACCCCACATGGTGTCCCAGGTCTAAATCAGCCTAGTTAAATAAAAGGTTACATTACAAAAAAACAAAAACAAAACAACAACAAAGAAGAAAAGAAAGAAGAAAAAAAGAAGTGGAACTGGCGGAGGTCCAGATGGGCTCTAGTAAATCTCTATAGAACAGGACCTCACGTGTTCACGCACCAGGGTGTGGTTACAGTCAGTCAGTGAACACGTGATCACCCAAGTCCAGTATCAGATGTTGTTTTTTGTGTCTAATCAACACTATCACACTTACCAACCCAGCCACTATAATTCCATAGATGATTAAGCTTTCCTTTGAGGATCTTCCAACCTGGCTGTTACTAACTACAGGTTTGTTTTTATTTCCTGTAGAACACCATGTGAGCACAATGACTGTGCCCCAAATGGCACACAATTTTCTATTTAGTGCACTACTTTGTAGGGTATAGGGTGGCAGGTGGGACTATAGGCCCAGGTCAAAAGTAGTGCACTAAATAGGGACTAGGGTACCATTTGAGACACATACGGTGCCCTTTTAAATGTCTCCGTTACAGTTTACACCAGGTCTCTCCAACCCTGTTCCCAGAAAGCCACCATCCTGTAGGTTTACACCAGGCCTCTCCAACCCTGTTCCCAGAGAGCCAGCATCCTGTAGGTTTAAACCAGGTCTCTCCAACCCTGTTTCCAGAGAGCCACCATCCTGTAGGTTTACACCAGGTCTCTCCAACCCTGTTCCCAGAGATCCACCATCCTGTAGGTTTACACCAGGACTCTCCAACCCTGTTCCCAGAGAGCCACCATCCTGTAGGTTTACACCAGGACTCTCCAACCCTGTTCCCAGAGAGCCACCATCCTGTAGGTTTACACCAGGACTCTCCAACCCTGTTCCCAGAGAGCCACCATCCTGTAGGTTTACACCAGGACTCTCCAACCCTGTTCCCAGAGAGCCACCATCCTGTAGGTTTACACCAGGCCTCTCCAACCCTGTTCCCAGAGAGCCACCATCCTGTAGGTTTACAACAGGTCTCTCCAACCCTGTTCCCAGAGAGCCACCATCCTGTAGGTTTTCACTCCAACCCTATTCTAGCGCACCTGATCCAAATAATTAGCTGGTTGAAAAGATGAATCAGGTTAGTTACAACTGGGGTTGTAGCAAAAACCTACAGGAGGGTAGCTCTCCAGGGACAGGGTCGGAGAGCCCTGGTTTAAACCTACAGGAGGGTATCTCTCCAGGAACAGGGTTGGAGAGGCCTGGTTTAAACCTACAGGAGGGTATCTCTCCAGGAACAGGGTTGGAGAGGCCTGGTTTAAACCTACAGGAGGGTATCCCTCCAGGGACAGGGTCGGAGAGCCCTGGTGTAAACCTACAGGAGGGTATCTCTCCAGGGACAGGGTTGGAGAGGCCTGGTGTAAACCTACAGGAGGGTAGCTCTCCAGGGACAGGGTTGGAGAGGCCTGGTTTGGTATACCTCATAAACCATGGTGGCCACAAGGATGGGCCCTCGGCTAGAATCCACAGTCCCCACATCCTCTCCTCACAGAAATCCCCAATCTGCTGTCTTGGTCATTGCATCTAAATACAGCGTTATAGTACACACTAAGCCACAGCATTTAAGTTCCCATTGGAATTACTTCACTTTACATGTATCCCATTCTCGACGTCGGTTAAAATGTACACACACACACATTATACAGTCTATACATTTAGAAGAACAAACCATACCAACCTTACATGACATGCCAAACCCTTTTGCCCTAATTCATTTGAACAACTCAAACCCCCCCCCCCCCAAAACAACAGCTATTTTCCATTTTGCATATTACATAATCCATCCTCGTTTTTTCAGACTTTTTACCCACTTTCTCCCATCCGTCTAATACCCCACCCTAACCTTCTCACCCACCGTCAACCCCTCCATGCTCCCTTTGACTTTCTCCCTCTCCGTTGATTCTTTCCAGTTCGTGCCCCAGTGGGATTATTCCCCCCCTCAAGATCCTCAGAGCCAATTTCAACCATCATTTCCTACGATCTTTCTCACAGTTGCTTGCTGAGTTTGCGTGCCTGTCTCTCCTTGGCTTCAAAGGCATACTTTGTGTCCTGTAGTCGTTCTATAATCTCCTTGGCTTCCTTCATGTCCAGAGTTAGCTGACTATATTTCTCCAGAAGCTCCTGGTTCTCCCTGCGGAGGTCCACCACCAGCTGGCTAAGCTCCTCACTCTGCTTCCCACAGTGGAGCTTCAGAGCCTCCATCTCCGTCAGGGTCAACTCCATACGCTTCACCAGACCCTCCAACTTATCCTTCGACGACATCTTGTTGTCCTTTGCCAAGTCGGGTCAAAGCTTCTTCTACTCAAAGTGTAGATGGAGAGTTTCTACAGGTGGTCGTTCAGTTTGTTTTCGTCAAGCTTCGTGATAAGCTTCTTGTACTTGTATAGACGAGAGCTTGTTGAATTCCTCACTTTGTGGCCTAAACTTCTGCAGGTGGTCGCCTGATTTGGCTGAAAGACAAAAGGTGTTAAAGGAAGTGGTAAATTTGGATATTCGTCTCCTCTCAGGTTGACCAACGTCTGTGTTGGTTGGTTACCTGTGAGTTACCCGTCCTAACCTGTCCTGTTCCGGGGGGGACTATTTAAAGCCTAATCCCCTAGTCCCTGCGTGTCTCACATTGGGCCGCTCCCTCCTCCTCACTCCGTCTCTAATCCCGTTAGTGTAGAGCTATCCTGGGCCACGCAGACGCACATCACAATGACAGTCACAGCGCCTTACAGGACCTACACACCCTCCCACACCGAGCCTGATCAGAGCACATTCTGTCCTACCCACAGAGCCTAGTCCATCTCCAGAGGAAACTCCCCCCCCATCCCCCAGAGAGAATGACAGCTTACTTCTTATAGCCTGAACCCGAAAGCACTAAGAGGTAGAAGGTGCAGAGGGCATGTGAGAGTTAAAAGGAAGCCAAATGTAAATCAAGATGTTCATATGTGTAGCACCTCCGCATCTGGATCTCACCGCTGTCCTGGGCCGGGTTCCCAGGCTGACTTTTGGGTTTCCAGTAACTTCCATCCCAGTACTGTCTCAATGGTTTGGTAGGAGGTCTCAGTACTGTCTCAATGGTTTGGTAGGAGGTCTCAGTACTGTTTCAATGGTCTGGTAGGAGGTCCCAGTAATGTCTCAATGGTTTGGTAGGAGGTCCCAGTATTGTCTCAATGGTTTGGTAGGAGGTTCCAGTATTGTCTGAATGGTTTGGTAGGAGGTCCCAGTACTGTCAGAATGGTTTGGCAGGAGGTCCCAGTATTGTCTGAATGGTTTGGTAGGAGGTCCCAGTACTGTCTCAATGGTTTGGTAGGAGGTCCCAGTACTGTCTCAATGGTTTGGTAGGAGGTCCCAGTATTGTCTGAATGGTTTGGTAGGAGGTCCCAGTACTGTCTCAATGGTTTGGTAGGAGGTCCCAGTATTGTCTCAATGGTTTGGCAGGAGGTCCCAGTATTGTCTCAATGGTTTGGTAGGAGGTCTTTATTTATGAACATTTGAACATCTTGGCCATGTTCTGTTATAATCTCCACCCGGCACAGCCAGAAGAGGACTGGCCACCCCACATAGCCTGGTTCCTCTCTAGGTTGTTCCTAGGTTTTGGCCTTTCTAGGGAGTTTTTCCTAGCCACTGTGCTTCTACACCTGCATTGCTTGCTGTTTGGGGTTTTAGGCTGGGTTTCTGTACAGCACTTTGAGATATCAGCTGATGTACAAAGGGCTATATAAATAAATTTGATTTGATTTGAGGTCCCAGTACTGTCTCAATGGTTTGGTAGGAGGTCCCAGTATTGTCTGAATGGTTTGGTAGGAGGTCCCAGTACTGTCTCAATGGTTTGGTAGGAGGTCCCAGTACTGTCTCAATGGTTTGGTAGGAGGTCCCAGTACTGTCTCAATGGTTTGGTAGGAGGTCCCAGTATTGTCTCAATGGTTTGGTAGGAGGTCTTTATTTATGAACATTTGAACATCTTGGCCATGTTCTGTTATAATCTCCACCCGGCACAGCCAGAAGAGGACTGGCCACCCCACATAGCCTGGTTCCTCTCTAGGTTGTTCCTAGGTTTTGGCCTTTCTAGGGAATTTTTCCTAGCCACTGTGCTTCTACACCTGCATTGCTTGCTGTTTGGGGTTTTAGGCTGGGTTTCTGTACAGCACTTTGAGATATCAGCTGATGTACAAAGGGCTATTTAAATAAATTTGATTTGATTTGAGGTCCCAGTACTGTCTCAATGGTTTGGTAGGAGGTCCCAGTATTGTCTGAATGGTTTGGTAGGAGGTCCCAGTACTGTCTCAATGGTTTGGTAGGAGGTCCCAGTACTGTCTCAATGGTTTGGTAGGAGGTCCCAGTACTGTCTCAATGGTTTAGTAGGCGATATCAGTACTGTCTGAATGGTTTAGTAGGAGGTCCCAGTACTGTCTCAATGGTTTGGTAGGAGGTCCCAGTACTGTCTCAATGGTTTGGTAGGAGGTCCCAGTACTGTCTCAATGGTTTGGTAGGAGGTCCCAGTACTGTCTCAATGGTTTGGTAGGAGGTCCCAGTACTGTCTCAATGGTTTGGTAGGAGGTCCCAGTACTGTCTGAATGGTTTGGTAGGAGGTCCCAGTACTGTCTCAATGGTTTAGTAGGAGGTCCCAGTACTGTCTCAATGGTTTGGTAGGAGGTCCCAGTACTGTCTGAATGGTTTGGTAGGAGGTCCCAGTACTGTCTCAATGGTTTGGTAGAAGGTCCAAGTACTGTCTGAATGGTTTGGTAGGAGGTCCAAGTACTGTCTGAATAGTTTGGTAGGAGGCCTCAGTACTGTCTCAATGGTTTGGTAGGAGGTCCCAGTACTGTCTCAGTGGTTTGGTAGGAGGTCCCAGTACTGTCTCAATGGTTTGGTAGGAGGTCCCAGTACTGTCTCAATGGTTTGGTAGGAGGTCCCAGTATTGTCTGAATGGTTTGGTAGGAGGTCCCAGTACTGTCTCAATGGTTTGGTAGGAGGTCCCAGTATTGTCTCAATGGTTTGGCAGGAGGTCCCAGTATTGTCTCAATGGTTTGGTAGGAGGTCTTTATTTATGAACATTTGAACATCTTTGCCATGTTCTGTTATAATCTCCACCCGGCACAGCCAGAAGAGGACTGGCCACCCCACATAGCTTGGTTCCTCTCTAGGTTGTTCCTAGGTTTTGGCCTTTCTAGGGAGTTTTTCCTAGCCACTGTGCTTCTACACCTGCATTGCTTGCTGTTTGGGGTTTTAGGCTGGGTTTCTGTACAGCACTTTGAGATATCAGCTGATGTACAAAGGGCTATATAAATAAATTTGATTTGAGGTCCCAGTACTGTCTCAATGGTTTGGTAGGAGGTCCCAGTATTGTCTGAATGGTTTGGTAGGAGGTCCCAGTACTGTCTCAATGGTTTGGTAGGAGGTCCCAGTACTGTCTCAATGGTTTGGTAGGAGGTCCCAGTACTGTCTCAATGGTTTGGTAGGAGGTCCCAGTACTGTCTCAATGGTTTGGTAGGAGGTCCCAGTACTGTCTCAATAGTTTGGTAGGAGGTCCCAGTACTGTCTGAATGGTTTGGTAGGAGGTCCCAGTACTGTCTCAATGGTTTAGTAGGAGGTCCCAGTACTGTCTCAATGGTTTGGTAGGAGGTCCCAGTACTGTCTGAATGGTTTGGTAGGAGGTCCCAGTACTGTCTCAATGGTTTGGTAGGAGGTCCCAGTACTGTCTCAATGGTTTAGTAGGAGGTCCCAGTACTGTCTCAATGGTTTGGTAGGAGGCCTCAGTACTGTCTGAATGGTTTGGTAGGAGGTCCCAGTACTGTCTCAATGGTTTGGTAGGAGGTCCCAGTACTGTCTCAATGGTTTGGTAGGAGGTCCCAGTACTGTCTGAATGGTTTGGTAGGAGGTCCCAGTACTGTCTGAATGGTTTGGTAGGAGGTCCCAGTACTGTCTGAATGGTTTGATAGGCGATCTCAGTACTGTCTCAATGGTTTGGTAGGAGGTCCCAGTACTGTCTGAATGGTTTGGTAGGAGGTCCCAGTACTGTCTCAATGGTTTGGTAGGCGATCTCAGTACTGTCTGAATGGTTTGGTAGGAGGTCTCAGTATTGTCTGAATGGTTTGGTAGGAGCTCCCAGTACTGTTTCAATGGTTTGGTAGGAGGTCCCAGTACTGTTTCAATGGTTTGGTAGGAGGTCCCAGTACTGTCTCAATGGTTTAGTAGGAGGTCCCAGTACTGTCTCAATGGTTTGGTAGGAGGCCTCAGTACTGTCTGAATGGTTTGGTAGGAGGTCCCAGTACTGTCTCAATGGTTTGGTAGGAGGTCCCAGTACTGTCTCAATGGTTTGATAGGAGGTCCCAGTATTGTCTCAATGGTTTGGTAGGAGGTCCCAGTACTGTCTCAATGGTTTGGTAGGAGGTCCCAGTACTGTCTGAATAGTTTGGTACTTATAGGACACATCACTGCACTCTATACTCCTCTGTAAACTGGTCATCTCTGTTAACCCGTCACAAAACCCACTGGTTGATGCTTATTTATTAAACCCTCTTAGGCCTCACTCCCCCCTATCTGAGATATCTACTGCAGCCCTCATCCTCCACATACAACACCTGTTCTGCCAGTCTCATTCTGTTAAAGGTCCCCAAAGCACATGCATCCCTGGGTCACTCCTCTTTTCAGTTCAGCGACTGGAACAAGGTGCAACAAACACTCAAACTGGATCGTTTCATCTCCATCTCTTCATTCAAAGACTCAATCATGGACACTCTTACTGCCAGTTGTGCCTGCTTTGCGTAATGTATTGTTGGCTCTTCGCTGGCCATGGCAGAACACTGACATTCCTGTCTTGCAGGAAATCACGCACAGAATGAGCAATATGGCTGGTGGCATTGTCATGCTGGAGGGTCATGTCAGGATGTCATATCAAGGAACTTGAAGCTCTCAACATGCTCCACTGCAGCCCTGTCGATGAGAATGGCGGCGTGCTCTGTCCTCTTTTTCCCCGTAGTCCACAATCATCTCCTTTGTCTTGTTCACGTTGAGAGAGAGGTTGTTGTCCTGGCACCACACGGCCAGGTCTCTGACCTCCTCCCTATAGGCTGTCTCGTCGTTGATCAGGCCAACTACAACAATATATTTTGGTTTGTCATGCCTCAGAGTGAGCAGAAACAAACAGGAAGCCAGGCCACAAGAGAGAAAGGTACAGTAGACGTCTTCACACGATGAGAGTACTACACAATACAGTGAACCTGTTAGTAAGTATTTCGCTGTACTCCATACGACAAATAAACAAAAACTTTTAAAACTTATGAATCTAGTGTAGATCAATCAATATAGCCTGGTCCCAGATCTGTTTGTGATATAACACGTTAATTCCTTGTTAATCATTTGTCATTTCCAAAAAACACTGGGACCAGAGGCTAGTATCAGAGTCTAGATTTAGATGTAACTCTGAGAGAACAAAACAAACAACAAACCGTTGTGGGGGGGTGACCAAACTCAAAGCTGTTAAGTTACAGTTAAGTTTCAAAATATATTTTTCAGTAAAAAGCAGCATTGTGTGGGGGGGAATCAGGCCAGCAACACTGTGTAAAACTCACAGGGCTTTGGTTTCGTGGTCTGAGCGACTGACTGACTGAGGAAAACAAAAACAATGACTCCTGGAATGCAGGACACCCGGCAACACTATGTTCTATGGAGTGCACTCCGTTTGAGCCCTGGGCACTATGAAGGGAATAGGGCTCTGGTCTAAAGTAGTGCACTATGAAGGGAATAGGGCTCTGGTCTATAGTAGGGCACTATGAAGGGAATAGGGCTCTGGTCTATAGTAGTGCACTATGAAGGGAATAGGGCTCTGGTCTATAGTAGGGCACTATGAAGGGAATAGGGTGCGTTTAGGGCTCTGGTCTAAAGTAGTGCACTATGAAGGGAATAGGGCTCTGGTCTAAAGTAGGGCACTATGAAGGGAATAGGGCTCTGGTCTAAAGTAGTGCACTATGAAGGGAATAGGGCTCTGGTCTAAAGTAGGGCACTATGAAGGGAATAGGGCTCTGGTCTAAAGTAGTGCACTATGAAGGGAATAGGGCTCTGGTCTATAGTAGGGCACTATGAAGGGAATAGGGCTCTGGTCTAAAGTAGTGCACTATGAAGGGAATAGGGCTCTGGTCTATAGTAGTGCACTATATTAGGGAATAGGGTGCGTTTAGGGCTCTGGTCTAAAGTAGTGCACTATGAAGGGAATAGGGCTCTGGTCTAAAGTAGGGCACTATGAAGGGAATAGGGCTCTGGTCTAAAGTAGTGCACTATGAAGGGAATAGGGCTCTGGTCTAAAGTAGGGCACTATGAAGGGAATAGGGCTCTGGTCTAAAGTAGGGCACTATGAAGGGAATAGGGCTCTGGTCTAAAGTAGTGCACTATGAAGGGAATAGGGCTCTGGTCTATAGTAGGGCACTATGAAGGGAATAGGGCTCTGGTCTAAAGTAGGGCACTATGAAGGGAATAGGGCTCTGGTCTAAAGTAGGGCACTATGAAGGGAATAGGGCTCTGGTCTAAAGTAGGGCACTATGAAGGGAATAGGGCTCTGGTCTATATTAGGGCACTATGAAGGGAATAGGGCTCTGGTCTATAGTAGGGCACTATGAAGGGAATAGGGCTCTGGTCTATAGTAGGGCACTATGTAGGGAATAGGGCTCTGGTCTAAAGTAGTGCACTATATAGGGAATAGGGCTCTGGTCTAAAGTAGTGCACTATATAGGGAATAGGGCTCTGGTCTAAAGTAGTGCACTATATAGGGAATAGGGCTCTGGTCTATAGTAGTGCACTATGAAGGGAATAGGGCTCTGGTCTAAAGTAGTGCACTATGAAGGGAATAGGGCTCTGGTCTAAAGTAGTGCACTATGAAGGGAATAGGGCTCTGGTCTATAGTAGTGCACTATGAAGGGAATAGGGCTCTGGTCTAAAGTAGTGCACTATATAGGGAATAGGGCTCTGGTCTAAAGTAGTGCACTATATTAGGGAATAGGGCTCTGGTCAAAAGGAGGGCACTATGAAGGGAATAGGGCTCTGGTCTAAAGTAGTGCACTATGAAGGGAATAGGGCTCTGGTCTATAGTAGGGCACTATGAAGGGAATAGGGCTCTGGTCTAAAGTAGGGCACTATATTAGGGAATAGGGTGCCGTTTAGGGCACGGCTCTGGAGTTCTGATGGATGGACAAAGCAAAATTTTATTGATGTGGACTTATGAAGAAAAAAGTTGACCAGTTAAGCTAATTACCATCATCATTACCGTGTCACGTGACCGTCTGTTAGTAGAGGTCGAGGCCTAAACCGTCACCTTAACAAAGTCCCCTTTTTGTTAAAAAGTCCCCTCCGTGAAGTCCTTTTTCAGACAGTTGGTCCTTTTGAGTGCACCAGTGTTCTTCTCCTTCCACCTCTGTTCTTTTTTGGGGGGGGAGGGGTTTGTGTGGGTCTCCAAGGCGACATTAGAACAGCATGACGATAGTAACCATAGAAATAGAGTCCTCATTCTACACAGAACAACAACAAAAAACATCAACACAACGTGTAAAAGTGTTGGGTCACGTGTTTTATGAGCTGAAATAAAAAGATCCCAGAAATGTTCCATTTTCGCACAAAAAGTTTATTTCTCTCAAATTTTGCACAGACATTTTTTTTACATCCCTGTAATTTTATAAAATGTGTCAGTACGTCCAACCGGCCTCACAACTACAGACGTGTAACAACTTCAGCCCAGGACCTCCACAGGCCCTACTACTCTTTTGTGGGGGAAAACTCGTTCTGATTGTCTGGGCCTGGTTCCCCAGTGGGTGGGCCTGGTTCCCCAGTGGGTGGGCCTGGTTCCCCAGTGGGTGGGCCTGGTTCCCCAGTGGGTGGGCCTGGTTCCCCAGTGGGTGGGCCTGGCTGTCAAGTGGGTGGGCCTGGTTCCCCAGTGGGTGGGCCTGGCTGTCAAGTGGGTGGGCCTGGCTGTCAAGTGGGTGGGCCTGGTTCCCCAGTGGGTGGGCCTGGCTGTCAAGTGGGTGGGCCTGGCTGTCAAGTGGGTGGGCCTGGCTGTCAAGTGGGTGGGCCTGGCTGTCAAGTGGGTGGGCCTGGCTGTCAAGTGGGTGGGCCTGGCTGTCAAGTGGGTGGGCCTGGCTGTCAAGTGGGTGGGCCTGGCTGTCAAGTGGGTGGGCCTGGCTGTCAAATGGGTCGGCTGCGCCCTGCCCAAATGTGACATCCATAGATTAGGGTCTAATGGATTAATTTCACATGACTGATTGTCCTCATATGAACTGTAACTCAGTAAAATCATTGAAATTGTTGCGTTTATATTTTAGTACAGCTCTGTGGTGGTGGTACACACTCCTGTACAACGTGACCTCACCGTGACCTCACCGTGACCTCACCGTGACCTCACCTATAACTTTAGAGGACTATATGTGGTCAAAACAAGCAGCTTCGGAAGAGGGAGGCATATACATCACTCTTTAAAACGAGGACAGTATGAACCAATCTAAAGCCATCACGGTTAAGAGCTTGAACCAGAACAAGAGTTGCCGTGGGGACTGGGGGAACCCACTCTTCTGTGGGGGGCTGGTCCATAAAGGTCTGACCAGGTTGTCTGTTGTGAAGTTGAACACCAAGCCAAAGAAAATGGAAATGGGTAGGGCAAGGAGGGCCTTCTTAAATACAACCAGGAGAAGGAGAGTCAAACACAGGCCCTGTGGAGAGAGAGAGAGAGAAAGAGAGAAGAAGAGAAGAGAACAGATTAGTCAGACAAAAGTAGAAAGGCACAGAGGAAACAGACTATAGTGAATGACTGGTGAGGTTGAAGGGAGAAACGATACACAGCTATGAGGAGGTTCCATGCAGCCATTTGTTTGTATGATGTTGGTCGCCTGGCCAAACTGACCAATCAGGGGAGAAGAGTCCTGGTCAGGGAGGTGACCAAGAACCTCATAGTCACTCTGACAGAGCTCCAGAGTTCCTCTCTGCAGCTCTCCACCAATCAGGCCTTTCCTCATCCATCCTGACAGAGTTTGAGAGGATCTGCAGAGAAGAATGGGAGAAACTCCCCAAATACAGGTGTGCCAAGCTTGTAGCGTCATACCCAAGAAGACTGGAGGCTGTAAATCGCTGCCAAAAGGTGCTTCAACAAAGTACTGAGTAAAAGGGTCTGAATACTTATGTAAAAGTGAGTTTAAAAAAACTGTTTTTAGAGATAGAAAGAGAGAGAAAGAAGAGAGGTGTGGCACTGTGGTAATGAGTAGTTGTGACCAGAATGGTGTTCCAGTCTCCACTAGCTGCAGCAGAGGCCTTCCCCCCCCAGCATGCTGTAGAAGATGAAGTCTCCTAGACCCAGCTTCACTCCCCTGGGAAACACAACCATGTAGTACCACACTGATCCTAACCCTGTAACCCCAACTCTTATCCTCTACAGCATACTCTGTAGAAGATGAAGTCTCCTAGACCCAGCTTCACTCCCCCTGGGAAACACAACCATGTAGTACCACACTGATCCTAACCCTGTAACCCCAACTCTTATCCTCTACAGCATACTCTGTAGAAGATGAAGTCTCCTAGACCCAGCTTCACTCCCCCTGGGAAACACAACCATGTAGTACCACACTGATCCTAACCCTGTAACCCCAACTCTTATCCTCTACAGCATACTGTAGAAGATGAAGTCTCCTAGACCCAGCTTCACTCCCCCTGGGAAACACAACCATGTAGTACCACACTGATCCTAACCCTGTAACCCCAACTCTTATCCTCCACAGCATACTCTGTAGAAGATGAAGTCTCCTAGACCCAGCTTCACTCCCCCTGGGAAACACAACCATGTAGTACCACACTGATCCTAACCCTGTAACCCCAACTCTTATCCTCCACAGCATACTCTGTAGAAGATGAAGTCTCCTAGACCCAGCTTCACTCCCCCTGGGAAACACAACCATGTAGTACCACACTGATCCTAACCCTGTAACCCCAACTCTTATCCTCTACAGCATACTCTGTAGAAGATGAAGCCTTCCAGACACAGTTTACATTTAAAATATATACATTATATACATATACATAAAAAATATATACATTATTATAAATTATTATAAACAGATTACATTATTAAACAGATTACATTATTATAAACAGATTACATTTTAAAAATTACATTATTATAAACAGATTACATTATTATAAACAGATTACATTTTAAAAATTACATTATTATAAATTATTATAAACAGATGACATTATTACATTTACATTACATTTAAGTCATTTAGCAGACGCTCTTATCCAGAGCGACTTACAAATTGGTGAATTCACCTTCTGACATCCAGTGGAACAGCCACTTTACAATAGTGCATCTAAATCATTAAGGGGGGGGGGGGGGTGAGAAGGATTACTTATCCTATCCTAGGTATTCCTTGAAGAGGTGGGGTTTCAGGTGTCTCCGGAAGGTGGTGATTGATTATTATTGATTTTTTTTTTTTTAACCAATTCTCTCCTGTCATGTTGACAGATTCAATTTTTCTGTTGGTAGAACGTACGGCTGTTTGACTGCGTGATACCACCACATATCACAGGACAACACCACGGACATACACCTTCAGAAAGTCTTCCTACCCCTTGACTTATTACACATTTTGTTGTGTTACAGCCTGAATTGGGGCAGCAGCGTAGCCTAGTGGTTAGAGCGTTGGGCTAGTAACCGGAAGGTTGAGAGTTCAAACCCCCGAGCTGACAAGGTACAAAATCTGTTGTTCTGCCCCTGAACAGGCAGTTAACCCACTGTTCCTAGGCCGTCATTGAAAATAAGAATTTGTTCTTAACTGACTTGCCTGGTTAAATAAAGGTTAAAAAAAAAATAGATTCAATATATTTTTTCTCTCTCTCTCACCCATCAACACAAAATATCCCCATAATGACAGTGAAAACATGTTTAAGATTTTTTTTTTTATGAAATACAGAAATATTTCATTTACATAAGTATTCACACCAGTCAAAACATGTTAGAATCACCTTTGGCAGCGATTACAGCTGTGAGTGTTTCTGGGTAAGTCTCTAAGTGCTTTTCACACCTGGATTGTGCAACATAAGCTCATTATACTTTACAAATTTCTTCAAACTGTGTCAAATTTGTTGTTGATCAATGCTAGACAACCATTTTCAAATCAAATCAAATTTTATTTGTCACATACACATGGTTAGCAGATGTTAATGCGAGTGTAGCGAAATGCTTGTGCTTCTAGTTCCGACAATGCAGTAATAACCAACAAGTAATCTAACTAACAATTCCTAAACTACTGTCTTATACACAGTGTAAGGGGATAAAGAATATGTACATAAGGATATATGAATGAGTGATGGTACAGAGCAGCATAGGCAAGATACAGTAGATGGTATCGAGTACAGTATATACATATGAGATGAGTATGTAAACAAAGTGGCATAGTTAAAGTGGCTAGTGATACATGTATTACATAAGGATGCAGTCGATGATATAGAGTACAGTATATACGTATGCATATGAGATGAATATGTAGGGTAAGTAACATTATATAAGGTAGCATTGTTTAAAGTGGCTAGTGATATATTTACATCATTTCCCATCAATTCCCATTATTAAAGTGGCTGGAGTTGAGTCAGTGTCAGTGTGTTGGCAGCAGCCACTCAATGTTAGTGGTGGCTGTTTAACAGTCTGATGGCCTTGAGATAGAAGCTGTTTTTCAGTCTCTCGGTCCCAGCTTTGATGCACCTGTACTGACCTCGCCTTCTGGATGATAGCGGGGTGAACAGGCAGTGGCTCGGGTGGTTGATGTCCTTGATGATCTTTATGGCCTTCCTGTAACATCGGGTGGTGTAGGTGTCCTGGAGGGCAGGTAGTTTGCCCCCGGTGATGCGTTGTGCAGACCTCACTACCCTCTGGAGAGCCTTACGGTTGAGTGCGGAGCAGTTGCCGTACCAGGCGGTGATAAAGCCCGCCAGGATGCTCTCGATTGTGCATCTGTAGAAGTTTGTGAGTGCTTTTGGTGACAAGCCGAATTTCTTCAGCCTCCTGAGGTTGAAGAGGCGCTGCTGCGCCTTCTTCACGATGCTGTCTGTGTGAGTGGACCAATTCAGTTTGTCTGTGATGTGTATGCCGAGGAACTTAAAACTTGCTACTCTCTCCACTACTGTTCCATCGATGTGGATAGGGGAGGGTTCCCTCTGCTGTCTCCTGAAGTCCACAATCATCTCCTTAGTATTGTTGACGTTGAGTGTGAGGTTATTTTCCTGACACCACACTCCGAGGGCCCTCACCTCCTCCCTGTAGGCCGTCTCAGGGCGGGGTCGAGACCTAGGGTCTCGAGCTTGATGACGAGCTTGGAGGGTATTATGGTGTTGAATGCCGAGCTGTAGTCGATGAACAGCATTCTCACATAGGTATTCCTCTTGTCCAGATGGGTTAGGGCAGTGTGCAGTGTGGTTGAGATTGCATCGTCTGTGGACCTATTTGGGCGGTAAGCAAATTGGAGTGGGTCTAGGGTGTCAGGTAGGGTGGAGGTGATATGGTCCTTGACTAGTCTCTCAAAGCACTTCATGATGACGGAAGTGAGTGCTATGGGGCGGTAGTCGTTTAGCTCAGTTACCTTAGCTTTCTTGGGAACAGGAACAATGGTGGCCCTCTTGAAGCATGTGGGAACAGCAGACTGGTATAGGGATTGATTGAATATGTCCGTAAACACACCAGCCAGCTGGTCTGCGCATGCTCTGAGGGCGCGGCTGGGGATGCCGTCTGGGCCTGCAGCCTTGCGAGGGTTAACACGTTTAAATGTTTTACTCACCTCGGCTGCAGTGAAGGAGAGACCGCATGTTTCCGTTGCAGGCCGTGTCAGTGGCACTGTATTGTCCTCAAAGCGGGCAAAAAGTTATTTAGTCTGCCTGGGAGCAAGACATCCTGGTCCGTGACTGGGCTGGATTTCTTCCTGTAGTCCGTGATTGACTGTAGACCCTGCCACATGCCTCTTGTGTCTGAGCCGTTGAATTGAGATTCTACTTTGTCTCTGTACTGACGCTTAGCTTGTTTGATAGCCTTACGGAGGGAATAGCTGCACTGTTTGTATTCAGTCATGTTACCAGACACCTTGCCCTGATTGAAAGCAGTGGTTCGCGCTTTCAGTTTCACGCGAATGCTGCCATCAATCCACGGTTTCTGGTTAGGGAATGTTTTAATTGTTGCTATGGGAACGACATCTTCAATGCACGTTCTAATGAACTCGCACACCGAATCAGCGTATTCGTCAATGTTGTTATCTGACGCAATACGAAACATGTCCCAGTCCACGTGATGGAAGCAGTCTTGGAGTGTGGAGTCAGCTTGGTCGGACCAGCGTTGGACAGACCTCAGCGTGGGAGCTTCTTTTTTTAGTTTTTGTCTGTAGGCAGGTATCAGCAAAATGGAGTCGTGGTCAGCTTATCCGAAAGGGGAGTGGGGCAGGGCCTTATATGCGTCGCGGAAGTTAGAGTAACAGTGATCCAAGGTTTTTCCGCCCCTGGTTGCGCAGTCGATATGCTGATAAAATTTAGGGAGTCTTGTTTTCAGATTAGACTTGTTAAAATCCCCAGCAACAATGAATGCAGCCTCCGGATAAATGGTTTCCAGTTTGCAAAGAGTTAAAAAAAAGTTCGTTCAGAGCCATCGATGTGTCTGCTTGGGGGGATATATACGGCTGTGATTATAATCGAAGAGAATTCTCTTGGTAGATAATGCGGTCTACATTTGATTGTGAGGAATTCTAAATCAGGTGAACAGAAGGATTTGAGTTCCTGTTTGTTTCTTTCATCGCACCATGCCTCGTTAGCCATAAGGCATACACCCCCACCCCTCTTCTTACCAGAAAGGTGTTTGTTTCTGTCGGCGCGATGCGTGGAGAAACCCGTTGGCTGCACCGCTCGGATAGAGTCTCTCCAGTGAGCCATGTTTCCGTTAAGCACAGAACGTTACAGTCTCTGATGTCCCTCTGGAATGCTACCCTTGCTCGGATTTCATCAACCTTGTTGTCAAGAGACTGGACATTGGCAAGAAGAATGCTAGGAAGTTAGCCACGATGTGCCCGTCTCCGTAGTCTGACCAGAAGACCGCCTCATTTCCCTCTTTTTCGGAGTCGTGTTTTTGGGTCGCTGCATGCGATCCATTCCGTTGTCCTGTTTGTAAGGCAGAACACAGGATCCGCGTCGCGAAAAACATATTCTTGGTCGTACTGATGGTGAGTTGACGCTGATCTTATATACAGTAGTTCTTCTCGACTGTATGTAATGAAACCTAAGATGACCTGGGGTACTAATGTAAGAAATAACACGTAAAAAAACAAAAAACTGCATAGTTTCCTAGGAACGCGAAGCGAGGCGGCCATCTCTGTCGGCGCTAGGCAAT
>NW_027009405.1:0-46311 GCF_036934945.1 Oncorhynchus masou masou | reverse complement strand
TACTTCTAAGGAGAGTGTCTGGTTGATTGTATGGTTGAGCATGGCGTACTTCTTAAAGAAGAGTGTCTGGTTGATCGTATGGTTCAGCATGGCGTACTTCTTAAAGAAGAGTGTCTGGTTGATCGTATGGTTGAGCATGGCGTACTTCTTAAAGGAATGTTTTTTCAAGTTACGCCGCTTTTTCCCCGTCAACAAGGGTAATGATTTCCAATGTACCACCGTTTATTCCAAATGAGCTATTGGAGCGCGAGTTATTGCGCCTTGGGAAGTTTGACAGTTCTATTAAGGTTGTCCATTTGGGTTGCAAACACCCGGCGTTGATGTCATTTCGGCGACATGTGTTTGTTTTTGGACTCACTGGAGCAGACTTTAGAGTTATCGTTTAAAATCAAGTATGACAATAGACTGTATATGGTTTTTGTTAGTACGGCTAGTCAACAGTGTTTTGAGTGTGGGGATGTTGGTCATAAGCGACATGTTTGCGCAAAAAGGGAGAAGGCCGAGGGAGGGGCACAGGTGGTCCTCTTAACGCCTGGGCCCGTTGATGTAGGGAGAGGTGGACCGACAGTGGTAGAGCAGCTACAAGCACCTGTTGCTGAGGAACAAGTTATCCGTGTTGAGGGCACGGAGTTGCAACTTGTATTAGAGGGAAACGTTATGCAGCAGAAAAGTATTGTTGTAGAAGGTAAGGATGTATCTGAAGAGCCAGTTCCTCAGACTGGTGAGCAGGTGCCCAGTACGAGTGCTGGGGTAAAAGAGGGGGTTCATGTGGAGCTAGGGCTCCCAGGTAGTGGAGGAGATGTCCACTACGAGTAATGGGGTACAGGAGGGGTTGATGTGGAGCTAGGGCTCCCAGGTAGTGGAGGGGATGTCCACTACAGTAATGGGTAGTACAGGAGGGGGTTGATGTGGAGCTAGGCTCCCAGTGGAGGAGATGTCCCAGTAATGGAGTACAGGAGGGGGTTGATGTGGAGCTAGGCTCCCAGGTAGTGGAGGAGATGTCCACTACGAGTAATGGGGTACAGGAGGAGCTCATGTGGGCTAGGCTCCCAGGGAGTGGAGGAGATGTCAACTACGAGTAATGGGGTACAGGAGGGGCTCATGTGGAGCTAGGCTCCCAGGGAGTGGAGGAGATGCCCACTACGAGTAACGGGGTACAGGAGGAGCTCATGTGGAGCCAGGGCTCCAGGGAGTGGAGGAGATGCCCACTACGAGTAACGGGGTACAGGAGGGAGCTCATGTGGAGCTAGGCTCCCAGGAGTGGAGGAGATGCCCACTACGAGTAATGTGATACAGGAGGGGTTGATGTGGAGCTAGGAGATGCATGGTACTAATGATGGGGTGCAAGTGGGGTGCGTTGAAAGGGATGTGGTAGGGGAGTCAGTTGTCTGTGGTCTCAGCTGAGGATCAGGACAAGGATATGGATATCTCTTTAGATATAATAGCAGTTGGTGACGACTCAATTTACGATCTAGAGGAGGTAAATGGGTTTCTGGATCAGACTTTTGAGAAATCTGTCAAATTGTCAGATTATTTTGATGTGGATAAGTTTGTGAGGTCAGCTGTGATGTTACAGAAGACGGTGGGGTTAGATCAGTTGAGTGAGAAGAAGTGGTTTCGCTTGAGGAAATGTGTTACTGCTGTTGCAGCAGCAAAAGGTGGTGGGAAACGTGATCAGGTTAATAAGAGAAGATTAAAACCATGATGATGATCATGCTTCATAGGGTGTCTTTTTTTTGTGGGAGGGGCAGCATGTACTCAGTCATGGCACTTATTTCAGTGCTGGGTTGGCAATCTTGTTTTCCTCAGGTTTAGGGGTGACTGTGGTATCAACAACAGAGATTGTCAAGGGTCGGGTTTTATTGGTCAAGGTGGATGTTATTTATTTATTTATTTATGTATGTTTATGCTCCTAATGAGGGTACAGAGCGTATTGTTGTATTTGATCAAATAAAGGAAACCTTAAGACAGTGTGACCAAGAGGGGTGTATGGTTTTAGGGAGGGACTGGAACTGTAGTGGATTTTACTGTTGATCGCACTGCTGAAGAACCTCATCTGCGGTCTGCCACTTGCCTGTCTGGCCTATTAACTGAGTTTGAGCTTTCTGATGTGTGGAGAGAAAGGAATGCAAAAGTTAGGCTGTACACATGGCTAAAAGTTAATGAAGGTCATCTCAGTGCAGCAAGGTTAGACAGGTTGTATGTATCTGAGCAATACTGTCGCAGGGTTGGAAGGTGTGCCATTACTCCTGTGGGTTTCTCTGATCATCATATTGTTACTGTTGACATACACTTGTCCACGAAGGTCATCACCTTACTGGTATGTTAATGTTAAATTGTTACATGATGTCATGTTTTGTGAAAGGTTTTTGTTATTTTGGGAAAAATGGAGGGTTACAAAAGGGAATTTTGAGTCCTTGAGACAATGGTGGGAGGTTGGGAAGGAACAAATACGATTATTTTGTCAACAGTATACTGCTCTGTCTCAAATTGAAGTTAAAGAGACTATCAAGGGCCTTGAACAGCACATCAAGTCTATTGAATTGAAGCTGCTCACTCAAAACGACCCTGGACTAGTCATGAACTTACAGGACAAGAGACATGAACTGAAGTCGTTTTTGCATGAAAGAGTGAAGGGTGCCTTGATTAGGTCTCACTTCGCTTCCCTCAAGGTTATAGATGCTCCTAGCGCTTAAAAAAATGTAGGACAGTCGACATTGCAACTTAAACAGATGGTCTGCCTTCGTCTCCCTGATGGGAAGGTGACACGGATGACATTGAAATGCGTCAACATGCCGTGATTTCTACTCTGCCTTCTATAAGGCGGAGGATTGTGACTCTCTGTGTACTGAACAGTTGTTCAATTGGGACCTGAGCAGAGAGTCACATTGGACTCTGACATTACAATGCAAGAGCTGTCCACAGCAGTTATGCAGCTCTCAACAGGCCGAGCCCCTGGCATTGATGGTTTACCATCTGAGTTTTATAAGCACTTTTGGTGGTCTATTGGGGAGGATTTTTATGAAGTGGTATGTGAATCCATTCATGAGGTCTCTTCCTGTATCCTGTCAACGTGAGGGTTCTCTTCCTGTATCCTGTCAACGTGAGGGTTCTCTTCCTGTATCCTGTCAACGTGAGGGGTCTCTTCCTGTATCCTGTCAACGTGAGGGTTCTCTTCCTGTATCCTGTCAACGTGAGGGTTCTCTTCCTGTATCCTGTCAACGTGAGGTTCTCTTCCTGTATCCTGTCAACGTGAGGGTTCTCCTCCTGTGTCCTGTCAACGTGAGGGTTCTCTTCCTGTATCCTGTCAACGTGAGGGTTCTCTTCCTGTATCCTGTCAATGTGAGGGTTCTCTTCCTGCATCCTGTCAACGTGAGGGTTCTCTTCCTGTATCCTGTCAACGTGAGGGTTCTCTTCCTGTGTCCTGTCAACGTGAGGGTTCTCTTCCTGTATCCTGTCAACGTGAGGGTTCTCTTCCTGTATCCTGTCAACGTGAGGGTTCTCTTCCTGTATCCTGTCAACGTGAGGGTTCTCTTCCTGTATCCTGTCAATGTGAGGGTTCTCTTCCTGTATCCTGTCAACGTGAGGGTTCTCTTCCTGTATCCTGTAAATGTGAGGGTTCTCTTCCTGTGTCCTGTCAACGTGAGGGTTCTCTTCCTGTATCCTGTCAACGTGAGGGTTCTCTTCCTGTATCCTGTCAACGTGAGGGTTCTCTTCCTGTATCCTGTCAACGTGAGGGTTCTCTTCCTGTGTCCTGTCAACATGAGGGTTCTCTTCCTGTATCCTGTCAACGTGAGGGTTCTCTTCCTGTATCCTGTCAACGTGAGGGTTCTCTTCCTGTATCATGTCAACGTGAGGGTTCTCTTCCTGTATCCTGTCAACGTGAGGGTTCTCTTCCTGTATCCTGTAAATGTGAGGGTTCTCTTCCTGTGTCCTGTCAACGTGAGGGTTCTCTTCCTGTATCCTGTCAACGTGAGGGTTCTCTTCCTGTAACGTGGGGGTTCTCTTCCTGTATCCTGTCAACGTGAGGGTTCTCTTCCTGTGTCCTGTCAACATGAGGGTTCTCTTCCTGTATCCTGTCAGCGTGAGGGTTCTCTTCCTGTATCCTGTCAACGTGAGGGTTCTCTTCCTGTATCATGTCAACGTGAGGGTTCTCTTCCCGTGTCCTGTCAACGTGAGGGTTCTCTTCCTGTATCCTGTCAACGTGAGGGTTCTCTTCCTGTGTCCTGTCAACGTGAGGGTTCTCTTCCTGTATCCTGTCAACGTGAGGGTTCTCTTCCTGTATCCTGTCAACGTGAGGGTTCTCTTCCTGTATACTGTCAACGTGCGGTGCTTTCACTGTTGCCAAAAAAGGGGATTTGGCTCTCAAAGACCTGTTGCTTTGCTGTGTGCAGAATACAAAATTGTTTCAAAATGTCTCTCAAACAGGTTGAAAGAGTATCTGGGATTGTTGGTCCACAAGGACCAGTCCTACTGTGTACCTGATCGCTCTTCCGTTGATAACTTGTTTCTGATAAGAGATGTTTTAGACATTTGTAAACTGTCTGATGTAAATGTGGGTTTACTTTCTTTGGATCAGGAGAAGGCTTTTGATCGTGTGGACCACCATTACTTGTTTAAAACGATGAAAGCCTTTGGGTTTGGGGATGTTTTTTTGTCTTGGATGAATTTACTGTATGCTGGGGCCTCGTGTATGGTGAAGGTGGGTGGTGGTTTAAGTTGCCCCATCCCTGTGAAAGGGCATCTGGCAGGGATGCCCAATTTCAGGGCAGTTATATAGTCTGGCGATTGAACCAATGCTTTGTTTTTAAGAGCGAAGCTTACTGGTTTCTCTGTGCCAGGTGTAATGAAGGATCCCACGATAGCACTGTCTGCGTATGCAGATGACCTGACAGTTTTTATTACAGGAGGTGAAGCGCTGTGTGCAGGTCAACTTCAGATGGGGTCCGCTCCACGGCTACTAGGGGGTCTTCAGTGGGGCAGAGATGGGATGAAGACTTTGGGGGGTTTTCTAGGCTCCGATGTCTTTCAGAAAAAGAACTGGGAGGGTGTATTGGAGAAAGTGTGTTCCAGACTGTCAAGATGGAAATGGGTGCTGCCCCAGCTGTCCTATAGAGGAAGGGTACTGGTAGCTAATAATCTTGCTGCCTCTACCTTGTGGCACAGACTGATGATTTTGCAGCCACCAAAGGGTCTCATACAAGAGCTTCAGAGGACCCTTGGCAATTTCTTCTGGTCTGGACACCACTGGATTAAAGCTGCAGCCCTGTACCTGCCATTGCACGAGGTGGGCAAGGCCTGGTGGACATGTCCTCTAGGATCATGGCTTTCCGACTTCATGCAGCCCAGAGACTGTTGTACAGTGACGGTTCTAGCTGGGTCGACACAGCCTACACACTGATGAGAGAGCGGGCTGTTTGGGATTAGACAAGCACATTTTCCTCTTATAGCTGGAGGAGTGAGTTGCCTTGCTTGACTCCATTTTATGAGTCTGTTATGCAGGGTTGGAGGGTTATTGTCAAGTCCCGTATGGCCTGCAAACCACCAGGGATGTGGCTTTTTGAAGAGCCTCTTTTTTTATAACACTGCCATCCAGTCCGTGCTCTGGGTTAAGCCAGCCTATGTTAATGTCTGCTAGGCGTGGGGTGTACCAAGCTGGGCCATCTGATGCGGAGCAGGAGCAGATCGTTGGAGGAGCTGGGAGAAAGAGCAGGGATCCGATCATCTCGCCTACTGAGGAAGGTTGTCGATGAGGTCTGTGACTCCTTGCCAGTGTTTCATCTGCAGTATGTGACTGACACTTCCAATTCTGATCGGTGGAAGGAGGGTCTGGATTATGTGTTCCCTGCACTGATTGTTAGTGCTGCGATGGGGACATTCGAGGTGGACATGGGGATGCTGCTTTCCTTCCATGCCCCCGGAGCTGGGGGAGTTCAATGAGGTGGGAAAGAAGGCCATGTAAAATTGACGAGATGGGCGGGTGTGCTTGGTCCAGGTGCCTCCCAAAAGGCTGTTGGCGATCATTATACAAACTGCCTATTGATAAGAGGATAGCTGACCTCCAATGGAGGATAATAAATGGAGCTTTAGGCACCAACATGCATCTGGTACACCTGGATCCTACTGTTGGGAGGGTGTCCATTGAGTCTGAAACTCTGGCACATCTATTTTTACAGTGTCCCAAGTTGATCGGGATGATTGACCTGATCAGTAATTGGTTCTCAGCATTGGTAGAGGTTATCTCTTCCCAACTGTATATATTTGGGCCAAAGTACAGGTATAGTCAAAAGAGGTGTAGTTGTGTTGTTTAATTTTGTGTTAGGGGCAGCAAAATTAGTTATATGGAAGACCTGAAAGAACAGTATTCAGGGACAGGGGTCTGTGGATGTGGTGGGAATGCTGGAGGGAATGTTGGCAGCGAGCCTGAGGTTTGAGTTTGCTTATTATAAACTTGTCAACAATATTGATCTGTTTAAGAGGATATGGGGCATTCAGAGGCTGTTGTGTTTAGTTACTGCGGAGGAGGAATTGGAGTTGTGTTTTTAATTGGTGTGTAACTATGGTTTTGTATGAGTATTTATTATGTTGTGGGCTCCCAGACCCAATAAAGATTATTTAAAACTCAAACTCTCTCTCTCTCGCTCACTCTCCTGCTCACTCTCTCACTCCCTCGCTCACTCTCTCGCTCTCGCTGTCTCTCGCTCTCACTCTCTCTCTGTCTCTCTCTCGCTATCTCTCACTCTCTCTCGCTATCTCTCACTCTCTCTCGCTATCTCTCTCTTGCTCTCGCTCTCTCTCTTTCTCTTTTTCTTTTTCTTTCTCTCTCTCTCTGTCTCTCTCTGTCTCCCTCTCTCTCATATTAAGACTAATCTTCTCCACCTTTTGCTAGACACTAATCCTCGATGGATAAACACATAACTGAATCTGTACATCTTATTCCAAATGAGACAAGATGGCTGGTTGGAGGGTCAATCTCTTGGGATCTTATTTGCCTGTAATTTAATTCTAACGGTCAGATCAAACACATTGCTCTCCTCTAAAAGCTTGTATAACTTAAGGAGGAGGGGAGAAACCTCCAGAGATTACCTTAAGGAGCAGGAAAGACTAAATCGACAACATCTGAAATAGGAGTGAATTTACATGTTTAGCTGTCTTTGTACCACACCAAGAGATAGGTAGGTCAGCTCGAATTGATGGATTGCATAATCCAGGATGATTTGAGATTCAACTCGAGATGCAGTCTGTCAAAACATTAGTGGCTATGTGTGTGTTTTTGCATGTGTGCGTGTGTTTTTGTGTGTGTGTGTGTAAATGCGGCCGTGCATCTGTGTATCTGTGCATGTGTGTATGCGAGTGTGGGACATTAAAGCTTGTTGAATCAATTTACGGCCTCAGCGCTGTAGAGACATTCTTTGCCATGCGTCTGTGCAAAGTTAATCTGTTAAAACCCCAAGGCACGAACTCACCGCATCGGCCACCAACAACATGGAGACAGGATCATCCATGTTTTGTTCACATCACTGCTGCATTGACTTCCTGCCTGGGTGTGATGTGTAACTGTCACCATGGAGACAGGATCAGCCATGTTTTGTTCACATCACTGCTGCATTGACTTCCTGCCTGGGTGTGATGTGTAACTGTCACCATGGAGACAGGATCAGCCATGTTTTGTTCACAACACCGCTGCATTGACTTCCTGACTGGGTGTGATGTGTAACTGTCACCATGGAGACAGGATCAGCCATGTTTTGTTCACAACACCGCTGCATTGACTTCCTGCCTGGGTGTGATGTGTAACTGTCACCATGGAGACAGGATCAGCCATGTTTTGTTCACATCACCGCTGCATTGACTTCCTGCCTGGGTGTGATGTGTAACTGTCACCATGGAGACAGGATCAGCCATGTTTTGTTCACAACACCGCTGCATTGACTTCCTGCCTGGGTGTGATGTGTAACTGTCACCATGGAGACAGGATCAGCCATGTTTTGTTCACAACACCGCTGCATTGACTTCCTGCCTGGGTGTGATGTGTAACTGTCACCATGGAGACAGGATCAGCCATGTTTTGTTCACATCACCGCTGCATTGACTTCCTGCCTGGGTGTGATGTGTAACTGTCACCATGGAGACAGGATCAGCCATGTTTTGTTCACAACACCGCTGCATTGACTTCCTGACTGGGTGTGATGTGTAACTGTCACCATGGAGACAGGATCAGCCATGTTTTGTTCACAACACCGCTGCATTGACTTCCTGCCTGGGTGTGATGTGTAACTGTCACCATGGAGACAGGATCAGCCATGTTTTGTTCACATCACCGCTGCATTGACTTCCTGCCTGGGTGTGATGTGTAACTGTCACCATGGAGACAGGATCAGCCATGTTTTGTTCACAACACCGCTGCATTGACTTCCTGCCTGGGTGTGATGTGTAACTGTCACCATGGAGACAGGATCAGCCATGTTTTGTTCACATCACCGCTGCATTGACTTCCTGCCTGGGTGTGATGTGTAACTGTCACCATGGAGACAGGATCAGCCATGTTTTGTTCACAACACCGCTGCATTGACTTCCTGCCTGGGTGTGATGTGTAACTGTCACCATGGAGACAGGATCAGCCATGTTTTGTTCACATCACCGCTGCATTGACTTCCTGCCTGGGTGTGATGTGTAACTGTCACCATGGAGACAGGATCAGCCATGTTTTGTTCACAACACCGCTGCATTGACTTCCTGCCTGGGTGTGATGTGTAACTGTCGATTCCCACATTAATGGCATGATCACGTGTGAACAGAGGAAGATGATTGGAGGTTCCATGTTGCACTCTGTATCAGCAAGCTGCTTTAGGCTAACAAAACATTTTCCAAGTTCCAACAATTGTCTCAGGGTGTGAAATGAAGGCATTAAGTTGAAGAACACATCTTGTTTAACGTCTAATGCTAATGTTTGGAACAAGATCTCTCTCGGTCTCTCGATCACCCTGTGATAGACATTGAACAAGCCATTCTTTATTCATTACTATTTTCGCTTGCGATTCATTCCTTCTTCTGAACTCGAAGCTCATTCATTCCCCCCCAATGCGTTTTAGAAAAACAAACATTTTAACTGGAGAGACCTAGCTCGGCCCCATATTGAATAGATGACAGCGTATAACAGCGAAGCAGAGCTGGCAGGCTCCTTTTCTTTCTTCTGGTCCCTGAAAAGCCTCCCTCCCCATTCTGCATTAACGGCCACATGCAAGTTTAAAAGCATTTCAATCAATGAGACTGAGCTCTCTAATAGAGCCCTCCTTTCAGGAAGCCGAGCTGAAATATATTTTTGCATTACACGGACCAAATTGCAGCGGGCTCCGCACTCACTCTACCGCCTGTTAATATGAGAGGTGCGTGGCCTGTATGAGAGTGGAGAAAGACAAGAAAGAAACTCAATGCCGTTGAGAGGTAGCTAGCTGGAGCCAGGAAGAGAATAGCTCAGCCCATTTCTCTCTACCTTGTTTTCCATCAGTGTGTTTAATAGCTGTGCGTTAAGGTGATGATGGTGGATGATGAAGATGGTCATGATGATGATGATGTACCTAGGAGGATGTCTCCGCTGAAATGAGGACCCCTCGTAACTGGAATCTGAGCTTGGTTAAGACAGGGAAACAACATACAAGCAGGGGTTATTATCCAAAGTGACCAACAGCAACAACAACAACACAAGTATTTTCAAATGAAACATCAGTTAAACTAAACAAGGGGGGGGTATGAATCCTAAAGCAAGACTAAACGGTGTACTCAAACAGAGAGACATTTGAAAACCAAAAAGTGTCGTTCTGCAGGGAATGAAGGAGGAAGGGAAGACTGCCATCAGACTCCTCTACAGTCACCGACAGAGTAGAGTAGAGCTGCTTCTTTCATTAAACAGGTGTTACAGTCACCGACAGAGTAGAGTAGAGCTGCTTCTTTCATTAAACAGGTGTTACAGTCACCGACAGAGTAGAGTAGGGATGCTTCTTTCATTAAACAGGTGTTACAGTCACCGACAGAGTAGAGTAGGGCTGCTTCTTTCATTAAACAGGTGTTACAGTCACCGACAGAGTAGAGTAGAGATGCTTCTTTCATTAAACAGGTGTTACAGTCACCGACAGAGTAGAGTAGAGCTGCTTCTTTCATTAAACAGGTGTTACAGTCACCGACAGAGTAGAGTAGAGCTGCTTCTTTCATTAAACAGGTGTTACAGTCACCGACAGAGTAGAGTAGGGCTGCTTCTTTCATTAAACAGGTGTCACAGTCACCGACAGAGTAGAGTAGAGCTGCTTCTTTCATTAAACAGGTGTTACACCTGAAACCCCACCTCTTCAAGGAATACCTAGGATAGGATAAGTAATCCTTCTCACCCCCCCTCCCCCTTAATGATTTAGATGCACTATTGTAAAGTGGCTGTTCCACTGGATGTCAGAAGGTGAATTCACCAATTTGTAAGTCGCTCTGGATAAGAGCGTCTGCTAAATGACTTAAATGTAATGTAAATGTACAGTCACCGACAGAGTAGAGCAGGGCTGCTTCTTTAATTAAACAGGTGTTACAGTCACCGACAGAGTAGAGTAGGGCTGCTTCTTTCATTAAACAGGTGTTCCATCACCGACAGAGTAGAGTAGGGCTGCTTCTTTCATTAAACAGGTGTTACAGTCACCGACAGAGTAGAGTAGGACTGCTTCTTTAATTAAACAGGTGTTACAGTCACCGACAGAGTAGAGTAGGGCTGCTTCTTTAATTAAACTGGTGTTACAGTCAACGACAGAGTAGAGTAGAGCTGCTTCTTTAATTAAACAGGTGTTACAGTCACCGACAGAGTAGAGTAGGGCTGCTTCTTTCATTAAACAGGTGTTACAGTCACCGACAGAGTAGAGTAGGGCTGCTTCTTTCATTAAACAGGTGTTACAGTCACCGACAGAGTAGAGCAGGGCTGCTTCTTTCATTAAACAGGTGTTACAGTCACCGACAGAGTAGAGTAGGGCTGCTTCTTTCATTAAACAGGTGTTACAGTCACCGACAGAGTAGAGTAGGGCTGCTTCTTTCATTAAACAGGTGTCACAGTCACCGACAGAGTAGAGTAGGGCTGCTTCTTTAATTAAACAGGTGTTACAGTCACCGACAGAGTAGAGTATGGCTGCTTCTTTCATTAAACAGATGTTACAGTCACCGACAAAGTAGAGTAGGGCTGCTTCTTTATTAAACTGGTGTTACAGTCACCGACAGAGTAGAGTAGGGATGCTTCTTTATTAAACAGGTGTTACAGTCACCGACAGAGTAGAGTAGGGCTGCTTCTTTCATTAAACAGGTGTTACAGTCACCGACAGAGTAGAGTAGGGCTGCTTCTTTCATTAAACAGGTGTTACAGTCACCGACAGAGTAGAGTAGGGCTGCTTCTTTCATTAAACAGGTGTTACAGTCACCGACAGAGTAGAGTAGGGCTGCTTCTTTCATTAAACAGGTGTTACAGTCACCGACAGAGTAGAGTAGGGCTGCTTCTTTCATTAAACAGGTGTTACAGTCACCGACAGAGTAGAGTAGGGCTGCTTCTTTAATTAAACAGGTGTTACAGTCACCGACAGAGTAGAGTATGGCTGCTTCTTTCATTAAACAGGTGTTACAGTCACCGACAGAGTAGGGCTGCTTCTTTCATTAAACAGGTGTTACAGTCACCGACAGAGTAGAGTAGGGCTGCTTCTTTAATTAAACAGGTGTTACAGTCACCGACAGAGTAGAGTAGGGCTGCTTCTTTAATTAAACAGGTGTTACAGTCACCGACAGAGTAGAGTAGGGCTGCTTCTTTCATTAAACAGGTGTTACAGTCACCGACAGAGTAGAGTAGGGCTGCTTCTTTAATTAAACAGGTGTTACAGTCACCGACAGAGTAGAGTAGGGCTGCTTCTTTCATTAAACAGGTGTTACAGTCACCGACAGAGTAGAGTATGGCTGCTTCTTTAATTAAACAGGTGTTACAGTCACCGACAGAGTAGAGTAGGGCTGCTTCTTTCATTAAACAGGTGTTACAGTCACCGACAGAGTAGAGTAGGGCTGCTTCTTTCATTAAACAGGTGTTACAGTCACCGACAGAGTAGAGTAGGGCTGCTTCTTTCATTAAACAGGTGTTACAGTCACCAACAGAGTAGAGTAGGGCTGCTTCTTTCATTAAACAGGTGTTACAGTCACCGACAGAGTAGAGTAGGGCTGCTTCTTTAATTAAACAGGTGTTACAGTCACCGACAGAGTAGGGCTGCTTCTTTCATTAAACAGGTGTTACAGTCACCGACAGAGTAGGGCTGCTTCTTTCATTAAACAGGTGTTACAGTCACCGACAGAGTAGAGTAGGGCTGCTTCTTTAATTAAACAGGTGTTACAGTCACCGACAGAGTAGAGTAGGGCTGCTTCTTTAATTAAACAGGTGTTACAGTCACCGACAGAGTAGAGTAGGGCTGCTTCTTTCATTAAACAGGTGTTACAGTCACCAACAGAGTAGAGTAGGGCTGCTTCTTTCATTAAACAGGTGTTACAGTCACCGACAGAGTAGAGTAGGGCTGCTTCTTTAATTAAACAGGTGTTACAGTCACCGACAGAGTAGAGTATGGCTGCTTCTTTCATTAAACAGGTGTTACAGTCACCGACAGAGTAGGGCTGCTTCTTTCATTAAACAGGTGTTACAGTCACCGACAGAGTAGAGTAGGGCTGCTTCTTTAATTAAACAGGTGTTACAGTCACCGACAGAGTAGAGTAGGGCTGCTTCTTTAATTAAACAGGTGTTACAGTCACCGACAGAGTAGAGTAGGGCTGCTTCTTTCATTAAACAGGTGTTACAGTCACCGACAGAGTAGAGTAGGGCTGCTTCTTTAATTAAACAGGTGTTACAGTCACCGACAGAGTAGAGTAGGGCTGCTTCTTTCATTAAACAGGTGTTACAGTCACCGACAGAGTAGAGTATGGCTGCTTCTTTAATTAAACAGGTGTTACAGTCACCGACAGAGTAGAGTATGGCTGCTTCTTTAATTAAACAGGTGTTACAGTCACCGACAGAGTAGAGTAGGGCTGCTTCTTTAATTAAACAGGTGTTAAAGTCACCGACAGAGTAGAGTAGGGCTGCTTCTTTAATTAAACAGGTGTTAAAGTCACCGACAGAGTAGAGTAGGGATGCTTCTTTCATTAAACAGGTGTTACAGTCACCGACAGAGTAGAGTAGGGCTGCTTCTTTCATTAAACAGGTGTCACAGTCACCGACAGAGTAGAGTAGGGCTGCTTCTTTAATTAAACAGGTGTTACAGTCACCGACAGAGTAGAGCAGGGCTGCTTCTTTAATTAAACAGGTGTTACAGTCACCGACAGAGTAGGGCTGCTTCTTTCATTAAACAGGTGTTACAGTCACCGACAGAGTAGGGCTGCTTCTTTCATTAAACAGGTGTTACAGTCACCGACAGAGTAGAGTAGGGATGCTTCTTTAATTAAACAGGTGTTACAGTCACCGACAGAGTAGAGCAGGGCTGCTTCTTTAATTAAACAGGTGTTACAGTCACCGACAGAGTAGGGCTGCTTCTTTCATTAAACAGGTGTTACAGTCACCGACAGAGTAGGGCTGCTTCTTTCATTAAACAGGTGTTACAGTCACCGACAGAGTAGAGTAGGGATGCTTCTTTAATTAAACAGGTGTTACAGTCACCGACAGAGTAGAGCAGGGCTGCTTCTTTAATTAAACAGGTGTTACAGTCACCGACAGAGCAGAGCAGAGATGCTTATTTCATTAAACAAGTGTTACAGGCGATGAGAAATCTTTCAAGATAATGTGGTTTAAATAATTCCTGTTAAAGCTGGAGTTTAAGAATACCTGCTGTCACTAAGCGGGTGTTGGTGGGGGAGTGTCTTTGTGTAGGTGGGGGGGTGTTTTTGTGTGGGTGGGGGGGTGTCTGTGTGGGTGGGGGGTGTCTTTGTGTGGGTGGGGGAGTGTCTTTGTGTGGGTGGGTGGGGTGTCTTTGTGTGGGTGAGGGGGTGTTTTTGTGTGGGTGGGGGAGTGTCTTTGTGTGGGTGGGGGGATATCTTTGTGTGGGTGGGGGGTGTCTTTGTGTGGGTGGGGGTGTCTTTGTGTGGGTGGGGGTGTCTTTGTGTGGGTGGGGGGGTGTCTTTGTGTGGGTGGGGGGTGTCTTTGTGTGGGTGGGGGGTGTATTTGTGTGGGTGGGGGGTGTCTTTGTGTGGGTGGGGGGTATCTTTGTGTGGGTGGGGAGGGTGCCTTTGTGTGAGTGGGGGGGTATCTTTGTGTGGGTGGGGGGTGTCTTTGTGTGGGTGGGGGTGTCTTTGTGTGGGTGGGGGGTGTTTTTGTGTGGGTGGGGGAGTGTCTTTGTGTGGGTGGGGGGATATCTTTGTGTGGGTGGGGGGGTGTCTTTGTGTGGGTGGGGGAGTGTCTTTGTGTGGGTGGGGGAGTGTCTTTGTGTGGGTGGGGGGTGTCTTTGTGTGGGTGGGGGGGTGTCTTTGTGTGAGTGGGGGTATCTTTGTGTGGGTGGGGGTGTCTTTGTGTGGGTGGGGGGTGTCTTTGTGTGGGGGGGGGTGTCTTTGTGTGGGTGGGGGGGTGTCTTTGTGTGGGTGGGGGGGTGTCTTTGTGTGGGTGGGGGTGTATTTGTGTGGGTGGGGGTGTCTTTGTGTGGGTGGGGGGTATCTTTGTGTGGGTGGGGGGGTGCCTTTGTGTGAGTGGGGGGATATCTTTGTGTGGGTGGGGGGTGTCTTTGTGTGGGTGGGGGTGTCTTTGTGTGGGTGGGGGAGTGTCTTTGTGTGGGTGGGGGGATATCTTTGTGTGGGTGGGGGTGTCTTTGTGTGGGTGGGGGGTGTCTTTGTGTGGGTGGGGGAGTGTCTTTGTGTGGGTGGGGGATATCTTTGTGTGGGTGGGGGGGTGTCTTTGTGTGGGTGGGGGAGTGTCTTTGTGTGGGTGGGGGAGTGTCTTTGTGTGGGTGGGGGTGTCTTTGTGTGGGTGGGGGGTGTCTTTGTGTGAGTGGGGGGTATCTTTGTGTGGGTGGGGGGGTGTCTTTGTGTGGGTGGGGGAGTGTCTTTGTGTGGGTGGGGGTGTCTTTGTGTGGGTGGGGGAGTGTCTTTGTGTGGGTGGGGGAGTGTCTTTGTGTGGGTGGGGGTTGTGTCTTTGTGTGGGTGGGGGTGTCTTTGTGTGGGTGGGGGGTATCTTTGTGTGGGTGGGGGGGGTGTCTTTGTGTGGGTGGGGGTATCTTTGTGTGGGTGGGGGGTGTCTATGTGTGGGTGGGGGAGTGTCTTTGTGTGGGTGGGGAGTGTCTTTGTGTGGGTGGGGGGTGTCTTTGTGTGGGGGGGGGTGTCTTTGTGTGGGTGGGGGGTATCTTTGTGTGGGTGGGGGGTGTCTTTGTGTGGGTGGGGGTGTCTTTGTGTGGGTGGGGGAGTGTCTTTGTGTGAGTGGGGGGTGTCTTTGTGTGGGTGGGGGGGTATCTTTGTGTGGGTGGGGGGTGTCTTTGTGTGGGTGGGGGGTGTCTTTGTGTGGGTGGGGGAGTGTCTTTGTGTGGGTGGGGGGATATCTTTGTGTGGGTGGGGGGGTGTCTTTGTGTGGGTGGGGGGGTGTCTTTGTGTGAGTGGGGGGTATCTTTGTGTGGGTGGGGGGTGTCTTTGTGTGAGTGGGGGTATCTTTGTGTGGGTGGGGGGGTGTCTTTGTGTGGGTGGGGGGTGTCTTTGTGTGGGTGGGGGTGTCTTTGTGTGGGTGGGGGGGTGTCTTTGTGTGGGTGGGGGGGTGTCTTTGTGTGGGTGGGGGTGTATTTGTGTGGGTGGGGGTGTCTTTGTGTGGGTGGGGGGTATCTTTGTGTGGGTGGGGGGTGCCTTTGTGTGAGTGGGGGGTATCTTTGTGTGGGTGGGGGTGTCTTTGTGTGGGTGGGGGGTGTCTTTGTGTTGGTGGGGGAGTGTCTTTGTGTGGGTGGGGGGTGTCTTTGTGTGGGTGGGGGAGTGTCTTTGTGTGGGTGGGGGGTGTCTTTGTGTGGGTGGGGGGGTGTCTTTGTGTGGGTGGGGGGTGTCTTTGTGTGGGTGGGGGGGTATCTTTGTGTGGGTGGGGGGGTGTCTTTGTGTGGGTGGGGGGTGTCTTTGTGTGGGTGGGGGAGTGTCTTTGCGTGGGTGGGGGTGTCTTTGCGAGGGTGGGGGTGTCTTTGCGTGGGTGGCGGGTGTCTTTGTGTGAGTAGGGGGTGTCTTTCTGTGGGTGGGGGGTGTGAAAGTATGACAGTTGGTGTGGCGTTTAAATATTTTTGCTGGAAAGAAATCCGGCCATTCGACGTCTCAACTCTCTCCATTCAGTCTGTATTTAATGACTTTTCATTCCATTCTATTTCTCTGTCTTTGTGATCCAACAATCTCTCCAATAAGCAACATTTTGTGGCTGAGTTTTACATGTCCTTAGTTCCTGCAGAAGTAATTAAATAATCTAATTTGTATCACTTTCAATATACTCTACTTTATTTTTTTTATGAATTGTAATTCAATCAAGACTAGATGGTCTGCCCTCCTCCATATCCTGGCTTTGTACTGTATTCTTACCCACAGTAGAAATGGTACCTGGGGGCAAATGCTAGATATTGCAGGAATGAAGGTATGAGAGAGTATTTTTGTGAAGATTTACAGGGCCGTGAACAATTATTTGCCTTATTTCTGTTTTTTTCCCCCAATTTTTATATATATATTTTTATATTTAATGTTATTGGATCTTCAGCCAAAACCTAATATCAAATAAAGGGAAATAGTTTACAAATAACAAAACAAATATATATACTTATTTAATCTATTTAATTAAAAAAGTTATGAGGCACCCAATTCCCTTGTGTGAAAAAGTAATTGTTCCTTTATACTCAATACACTTCCTGTAGTTGTTGTATTTGCCCCCAAGCCATAAGACTCCTGAACAGGTAATCAAATAGCTACCTGGACTATTTGCATTGTGTTGCCCCTCAACCCCTCTTTTTACGCTGCTGCTACTCTCTGTTTATCTTATATGCATAGTCACTTTAACTATACATTCATGTACATACTACCGAAAATTGGCCGAACCAATCAGTGCTCCCACACACTGGCTAACCGGGCTATCTACATTGTGTCCCGCCACCCGCCAACCCCTACCCGCCAACCCCAACCCGCCAACCCCTTTTACGCTACTGCTACTCTCTGTTCATCATATGTGCATAGTCGCTTTAACTATATCTACATGTACATACTACCTCAATCAGCCTGACGAACCAGTGTCTGTATATAGCCTCGCTACTGTATATAGCCTCGCTATCTGCAAAATTGTAATTATTCGCCTACCTCCTCATGCCTTTTGCACACAATGTATATAGACTCCCCTTTTTTTGTACTGTGTCATTGACTTGTTAATTGTTTACTCCATGTGTAACTCTGTGTTGTCTGTTCACACTGCTAAGCTTTATCTTGGCCAGGTCGCAGTTGCAAATGAGAACTTGTTCTCAACTAGCCTACCTGGTTAAATAAAGGTGAAATAAAATAGCCTTGCTACTGTATATAGCCTCTCTACTGTATACAACCTCCTACTGTATATAGCCTCTCTACTGTATATAGCCTCTCTACTGTATATAGCCTCTCTACTGTATATAGCCTCCTTTCTGTATATAGCATCTCTACTGTATATAGCCTCTCTACTATATATAGCCTCTACTGTATATAGCCTCCCTACTGTATATAGCATTCTACTGTATATAGCCTCCTACCTTATATAGCCTCCTACTGTATATAGCCTCTCTACTGTATATAGCCTCTCTACTGTATATAGCCTCTCTACTGTATATAGGCTCTCTACTGTATATAGCCTCCCACTGTATATAGCCTCTCTACTATATATAGCCTCTACTGTATATAGCCTCCCTACTGTATATAGCATTCTACTGTATATTGCCTCTCTACTGTATATAGCCTCCTACTGTATATCGCCTCTCTACTGTATATAGCCTCTCTACTGTATATAGCCTCCTAATGTATATAGCCTCCTACTGTATATAGCCTCTCTACTGTATATAGCCTCTCTACCTTATATAGCCTCCTACTGTATGTAGCCTCTCTACTGTATATAGCCTCTCTACTGTATATAGGCTCTCTACTGTATATAGCCTCCCACTGTATATAGCCTCTCTACTGTATATAGCCTCCTACTGTATATAGCCTCTCTACTGTATATAGCCTCCCACTCTATATAGCCTCTCTACTGTATATAGCCTCTCTACTGTATATAGCCTCTCTACTGTATATAGCCTCGATACAGTATATAGCCTCTCTACTGTATATAGCCTCTCTACTGTATACAGCCTCTCTACTGTATATAGGCTCTCTACTGTATATAGCCTCTCTACTGTATATAGCCTCCTACTGTATATAGCCACCTACTGTATATAGCCTCTCTACTGTATATAGCCTCTCTACTGTATATAGCCTCGATACAGTATATAGCCTCTCTACTGTATATAGCCTCTCTGCTGTATACAGCCTCTCTACTGTATATAGGCTCTCTACTGTATATAGCCTCCTACTGTATATAGACTCTCTACTGTATATAGCCTCTCTACTGTATATAATCTCTCTACTGTATATAGACTCTCTACTGTATATAGTCTCTCTACTGTATATAGTCTCTCTACTGTATATAGCATCTCTACTGTATGTAATCTCTCTACTGTATATAGCCTCCTACTGTATATAGCCTCTCTACTGTATATAGCCTCTCTACTGTATACAGCATCCTACTGTTTATAGCCTCTCTACGGTATATAGCCTCTACTGTATATAGCCTCTCTACTGTATATAGCCTCCTATTGTATATAGCCTCCTACTGTATATAGCCTCCCTACTGTATATAGCCTCTCTACTGTATATAGCCTCTCTACTGTATATAGCCTCCTACTGTATATAGCCTCTCTACTGGATATAGCCTCTCTACTGTATATAGCCTCTACTGTATATAGCCTCTCTACTGTATATAGCCTCCTATTGTATATAGCCTCTCTACTGTATATAGCCTCTCTAATGTATATAGCCTCCTACTGTATATAGCCTCTCTACTGGATATAGCCTCTCTACGGTATATAGCCTACTGTATATAGCCTCTCTACTGTATATAGCCTCCTATTGTATATAGCCTCCTACTGTATATAGCCTCCCTACTGTATATAGCCTCTCTACTGTATATAGCCTTCTACTGTATATAGCATCTCTACTGTATATAGCCTCTCTACTGGATATAGCCTCCTACTGTATATAGCCCCTCTACTCTATATAGCCTCTCTACTGTATATAGCATCTCTACTGTATATACCCTCTCTACAGTATATAGCCTCCTACTGTATGTAGCCTCTCTACTGTATATAGCCTCTCTACTGTATATAACCTTTCAACTGTATATAGCCTCCTACTGTATATAGCCTCTCTACTGTATATAGCCTCCTTCTGTATATAGCCTCTCTACAGTATATAGCCTCCTACTGTATGTAGCCTCTCTACTGTATATAGCCTCTCTACTGTATATAACCTTTCAACTGTATATAGCCTCCTACTGTATATAGCCTCTCTACTGTATATAGCCTCCTACTGTATATAGCCTCTCTACTGTATATAGCCTCTCTACTGTATATAGCCTCCTTCTGTATATAGCCTCTCTACTGTATATAACCTCTCTACTGTATATAGCGTCTCTCCTGTATATAGCCTCTCTACTGTATATAGCCTCCTACTGTATATAGCCTCTCTACTGTATATAACCTTTCAACTGTATATAGCCTCCTACTGTATATAGCCTCTCTACTGTATATAGACTCTCTACTGTATATAGCCTCTCTACTGTATATAACCTCTCTACTGTATATAACCTCTCTACTGTATATAGCCTCCTACTGTATATAGCCTCCTACTGTATATAGCCTCTCTACTGTATACAGCCTCCTACTGTATATAGCCTCTCTACTGCATATAGCCTCTCTACAGTATATAGCCTCTCTACTGTATATAACCTCTCTACTGTATATAGCCTCCTACTGTATATAGACTCTCTACCGTATATAGCCTCCTACTGTATATAGCCTCTCTACTCTATATAGCCTCCTACTGTATATAGCCTCTCTACTGTATATAGCCTCCCTACTCTATATAGCCTCTCTACTGTATATAGCCTCTCTACTGTATGTAGCCTCTCTACTGTATACAGCCTCCTACTGTATATAGCCTCCCTACTCTATATAGCCTCTCTACTGTATATAGCCTCTCTACTGTATATAGCCTCCCTACTCTATATAGCCTCTCTACTCTATATAGCCTCTCTACTGTATATAGCCTCCTGCTGTATATAGCCTCTCTACTGTATATAGCCTCCCACTGTATATAGCCTCTCTACTGTATATAGCCTCCCTACTCTATATAGCCTCTCTACTGTATATAGTCTCTCTACTGTATATAGCCTCCTGCTGTATATAGCATCTCTACTGTATATAGCCTCCCTACTCTATATAGCCTCTCTACTGTATATAGCCTCCCTACTCTATATAGCCTCTCTACTGTATATAGACTCCCTACTCTATATAGCCGCTCTACTGTATATAGCCTCTCTACTGTATATAGCCTCCTGCTGTATATAGACTCTCTACTGTATATAGCCTCCTGATGTATATAGCCTCCCACTGTATATAGACTCTCTACTGTATATAGCCTCCTGATGTATATAGCCTCCTACTGTATATAGCCTCTCTAATGTATACAGCCTCTTACTGTATATAGCCTCCTACTGTATATAGTCTCTCTACTGTATACTGCCTCCCACTGTATATAGCCTCTCTACAGTATATATCCTCTCTACTGTATATAGACTCTCTACTGTATATAGCCTCCTACTGTATATAGCCTCTCTACTGTATATAGCCTCTCTACTGTATATTGCCTCTCTACTGTATATAGCCTCTCTACAGTATATAGCCTCTCTACTGTATATAACCTCTATACTGTATATAGCCTCCTACTGTATATAGCCTCCTACTGTATATAGTCTCTCTACTGTATACTGCCTCCCACTGTATATAGCCTCTCTACAGTATATATCCTCTCTACTGTATATAGACTCTCTACTGTATATAGCCTCCTACTGTATATAGCCTCCTTTCTGTATATAGCCTCTCTACTGTATATAGCATCTCTACTGTATATAGCCTCTCTACAGTATATAGCCTCCTACTGTATGTAGCCTCTCTACTGTATATAGCCTCTCTACTGTATATAACCTTTCAACTGTATATAGCCTCCTACTGTATATAGCCTCTCTACTGTATATAGCCTCCTTCTGTATATAGCCTCTCTACAGTATATAGCCTCCTACTGTATGTAGCCTCTCTACTGTATATAGCCTCTCTACTGTATATAGCCTCTCAACTGTATATAGCCTCCTTCTGTATATAGCCTCTCTACTGTATATAACCTCTCTACTGTATATAGCGTCTCTCCTGTATATAGCCTCTCTACTGTATATAGCCTCCTACTGTATATAGCCTCTCTACTGTATATAACCTTTCAACTGTATATAGCCTCCTACTGTATATAGCCTCTCTACTGTATATAGCCTCTCTACTGTATATAGCCTCTCTACTGTATATAGCCTCCTATTGTATATAGCCTCATACTGTATATAGCCTCTCTACTGTATATAGCCTCCTACTGTATATAGCCTCATACTGTATATAGCCTCTCTACTGTATATAGCCTCTCTACTGTATATAGCCTCCTACTGTATATAGCCTCATACTGTATATAGCCTCTCTAATGTATATAGCCTCTCTACTGTATATAGCCTCCTTCTGTATATAGCCTCTCTACTGTATATAACCTCTCTACTGTATATAGCGTCTCTCCTGTATATAGCCTCTCTACTGTATATAGCCTCTCTACTGTATATAGCATCCTACTGTATATAGCCTCTCTACTGTATATAGCCTCTCTACTGTATATAGCCTCTACTGTATATAGCCTCTACTGTATACAGCCTCCTACTGTATATAGCCTCTCTACTGTATATAGCCTCCTACTGTATATAGCCTCCTACTGTATATAGACTCTCTACTGTATATAGCCTCTCTACTGTATATAGCCTCTACTGTATATAGCCTCTACTGTATATAGCCTCTACTGTATATAGCCTCTCTACTGTATACAGCCTCCTACTGTATATAGCCTCTCTACTGTATATAGACTCTCTACTGTAAGTAGCCTCTCTACTGTATACAGCCTCTCTACTGTATATAGCCTCTCTACTGTATATAGCCTCTCTACTGTATATAGCCTCTCTACTGTATATAGCCTCTACTGTATATAGCCTCTACTGTATACAGCCTCCTACTGTATATAGCCTCTCTACTGTATATAGCCTCCTACTGTATATAGCCTCTCTACTGTATATAGCCTCTCTACTGTATATAGACTCTCTACTGTATATAGCCTCTCTACTGTATATAATCTCTCTACTGTATATAGACTCTCTACTGTATATAGTCTCTCTACTGTATATAGTCTCTCTACTGTATATAGCATCTCTACTGTATATAATCTCTCTACTGTATATAGCCTCCTACTGTATATAGCCTCTCTACTGTATATAGCCTCCTACTGTATATAGTCTATCTACTGTATATTGCCTCCCACTGTATATAGCCTCTCTACTGTATATATCCTCTCTACTGTATATAGCCTCTCTCCTGTATATAGCCTCTCTACTGTATATAGCCTCTCTACTGTATACAACCTCCTACTGTATATAGCCTCTCTACTGTATATAGCCTCTCTACTGTATATTGCCTCTCTACTGTATATAGCCTCTCTACTGTATATAGCCTCCTTTCTGTATATAGCATCTCAACTGTATATAGCCTCTCTACTATATATAGCCTCTACTGTATATAGCCTCCCTACTGTATATAGCATTCTACTGTATATAGCCTCCTACCTTATATAGCCTCCTACTGTATATAGCCTCTCTACTGTATATAGCCTCTCTACTGTATACAGCCTCCTACTGTATATAGCCTCTCTACTGTATATAGCCTCCTACTGTATATAGCCTCTCTACTGTATATAGCCGCTCTACTGTATATAGAATCTCTACTGTATATAGCCTCTCTACTGTATATAATCTCTCTACTGTATATAGACTCTCTACTGTATATAGTCTCTCTACTGTATATAGTCTCTCTACTGTATATAGCATCTCTACTGTATATAATCTCTCTACTGTATATAGCCTCCTACTGTATATAGCCTCTCTACTGTATATAGCCTCCTACTGTATATAGTCTATCTACTGTATATTGTCTCCCACTGTATATAGCCTCTCTACTGTATATATCCTCTCTACTGTATATAGCCTCTCTACTGTATATAGCCTCTCTACTGTATATAGCCTCTCTACTGTATACAACCTCCTACTGTATATAGCCTCTCTACTGTATATAGCCTCTCTACTGTATATTGCCTCTCTACTGTATATAGCCTCTCTACTGTATATAGCCTCCTTTCTGTATATAGCATCTCTACTGTATATAGCCTCTCTACTATATATAGCCTCTACTGTATATAGCCTCCCTACTGTATATAGCATTCTACTGTATATAGCCTCCTACCTTATATAGCCTCCTACTGTATATAGCCTCTCTACTGTATATAGCCTCTCTACTGTATATAGCCTCTCTACTGTATATTGCCTCTCTACTGTATATAGCCTCCTACTGTATATAGCCTCTCTACTGTATATAGCCTCTCTAACTTATATAGCCTCCTACTGTATGTAGCCTCTCTACTGTATATAGCCTCTCTACTGTATATAGGCTCTCTACTGTATATAGCCTCCCACTGTATATAGCCTCTCTACTATATATAGCCTCTACTGTATATAGCCTCCCTACTGTATATAGCATTCTACTGTATATTGCCTCTCTACTGTATATAGCCTCCTACTGTATATCGCCTCTCTACTGTATATAGCCTCTCTACTGTATATAGCCTCCTAATGTATATAGCCTCCTACTGTATATAGCCTCTCTACTGTATATAGCCTCTCTACCTTATATAGCCTCCTACTGTATGTAGCCTCTCTACTGTATATAGCCTCTCTACTGTATATAGGCTCTCTACTGTATATAGCCTCCCACTGTATATAGCTCTCTACTGTATATAGCCTCCTACTGTATATAGCCTCTCTACTGTATATAGCCTCCCACTCTATATAGCCTCTCTACTGTATATAGCCTCTCTACTGTATATAGCCTCTCTACTGTATATAGCCTCGATACAGTATATAGCCTCTCTACTGTATATAGCCTCTCTACTGTATACAGCCTCTCTACTGTATATAGGCTCTCTACTGTATATAGCCTCTCTACTGTATATAGCCTCCTACTGTATATAGCCACCTACTGTATATAGCCTCTCTACTGTATATAGCCTCTCTACTGTATATAGCCTCGATACAGTATATAGCCTCTCTACTGGACATAGCCTCTCTACTGTATACAGCCTCTCTACTGTATATAGGCTCTCTACTGTATATAGCCTCCTACTGTATATAGCCTCTCTACTGTATATAGCCTCCTACTGTATAAAGCCTCTACTGTATATAGCCTCTCTACTCTATATAGCCTCCTACTGTATATAGCCTCTCTACTGTATATAGCCTCTCTACTGTATACAGCATCCTACTGTTTATAGCCTCTCTACGGTATATAGCCTCTACTGTATATAGCCTCTCTACTGTATATAGCCTCCTATTGTATATAGCCTCCTACTGTATATAGCCTCCCTACTGTATATAGCCTCTCTACTGTATATAGCCTCTCTACTGTATATAGCCTCCTACTGTATATAGCCTCTCTACTGGATATAGCCTCTCTACTGTATATAGCCTCTACTGTATATAGCCTCTCTACTGTATATATCCTCCTATTGTATATAGCCTCTCTACTGTATATAGCCTCTCTAATGTATATAGCCTCCTACTGTATATAGCCTCTCTACTGGATATAGCCTCTCTACGGTATATAGCCTCTACTGTATATAGCCTCTCTACTGTATATAGCCTCCTATTGTATATAGCCTCCTACTGTATATAGCCTCCCTACTGTATATAGCCTCTCTACTGTATATAGCCTTCTACTGTATATAGCATCTCTACTGTATATAGCCTCTCTACTGGATATAGCCTCCTACTGTATATAGCCCCTCTTCTCTATATAGCCTCTCTACTGTATATAGCATCTCTACTGTATATACCCTCTCTACAGTATATAGCCTCCTACTGTATGTAGCCTCTCTACTGTATATAGCCTCTCTACTGTATATAACCTTTCAACTGTATATAGCCTCCTACTGTATATAGCCTCTCTACTGTATATAGCCTCCTTCTGTATATAGCCTCTCTACAGTATATAGCCTCCTACTGTATGTAGCCTCTCTACTGTATATAGCCTCTCTACTGTATATAACCTTTCAACTGTATATAGCCTCCTACTGTATATAGCCTCTCTACTGTATATAGCCTCCTACTGTATATAGCCTCTCTACTGTATATAGCCTCTCTACTGTATATAGCCTCCTTCTGTATATAGCCTCTCTACTGTATATAACCTCTCTAATGTATATAGCGTCTCTCCTGTATATAGCCTCTCTACTGTATATAGCCTCCTACTGTATATAGCCTCTCTACTGTATATAACCTTTCAACTGTATATAGCCTCCTACTGTATATAGCCTCTCTACTGTATATAGACTCTCTACTGTATATAGCCTCTCTACTGTATATAACCTCTCTACTGTATATAGCCTCTCTACTGTATATAGCCTCCTACTGTATATAGCCTCCTACTGTATATAGCCTCTCTACTGTATACAGCCTCCTACTGTATATAGCCTCTCTACTGCATATAGCCTCTCTACAGTATATAGCCTCTCTACTGTATATAACCTCTCTACTGTATATAGCCTCCTACTGTATATAGCCTCTCTACTGTATACTGCCTCCCACTGTATATAGCCTCTCTACAGTATATATCCTCGATACAGTATATAGCCTCTCTACTGTACATAGCCTCTCTACTGTATACAGCCTCTCTACTGTATATAGGCTCTCTACTGTATATAGCCTCCTACTGTATATAGCCTCTCTACTGTATATAGCCTCCTACTGTATAAAGCCTCTACTGTATATAGCCTCTCTACTCTATATAGCCTCCTACTGTATATAGCCTCTCTACTGTATATAGCCTCTCTACTGTATACAGCATCCTACTGTTTATAGCCTCTCTACGGTATATAGCCTCTACTGTATATAGCCTCTCTACTGTATATAGCCTCCTATTGTATATAGCCTCCTACTGTATATAGCCTCCTATTGTATATAGCCTCTCTACTGTATATAGCCTCTCTAATGTATATAGCCTCCTACTGTATATAGCCTCTCTACTGGATATAGCCTCTCTACGGTATATAGCCTCTACTGTATATAGCCTCTCTACTGTATATAGCCTCCTATTGTATATAGCCTCCTACTGTATATAGCCTCCCTACTGTATATAGCCTCTCTACTGTATATAGCCTTCTACTGTATATAGCATCTCTACTGTATATAGCCTCTCTACTGGATATAGCCTCCTACTGTATATAGCCCCTCTTCTCTATATAGCCTCTCTACTGTATATAGCATCTCTACTGTATATACCCTCTCTACAGTATATAGCCTCCTACTGTATGTAGCCTCTCTACTGTATATAGCCTCTCTACTGTATATAACCTTTCAACTGTATATAGCCTCCTACTGTATATAGCCTCTCTACTGTATATAGCCTCCTTCTGTATATAGCCTCTCTACAGTATATAGCCTCCTACTGTATGTAGCCTCTCTACTGTATATAGCCTCTCTACTGTATATAACCTTTCAACTGTATATAGCCTCCTACTGTATATAGCCTCTCTACTGTATATAGCCTCCTACTGTATATAGCCTCTCTACTGTATATAGCCTCTCTACTGTATATAGCCTCCTTCTGTATATAGCCTCTCTACTGTATATAACCTCTCTACTGTATATAGCGTCTCTCCTGTATATAGCCTCTCTACTGTATATAGCCTCCTACTGTATATAGCCTCTCTACTGTATATAACCTTTCAACTGTATATAGCCTCCTACTGTATATAGCCTCTCTACTGTATATAGACTCTCTACTGTAGATAGCCTCTCTACTGTATATAACCTCTCTACTGTATATAGCCTCTCTACTGTATATAGCCTCCTACTGTATATAGCCTCCTACTGTATATAGCCTCTCTACTGTATACAGCCTCCTACTGTATATAGCCTCTCTACTGCATATAGCCTCTCTACAGTATATAGCCTCTCTACTGTATATAACCTCTCTACTGTATATAGCCTCCTACTGTATATAGCCTCTCTACCGTATATAGCCTCCTACTGTATATAGCCTCTCTACTCTATATAGCCTCCTACTGTATATAGCCTCTCTACTGTATATAGCCTCCCTACTCTATATAGCCTCTCTACTGTATATAGCCTCTCTACTGTATGTAGCCTCTCTACTGTATACAGCCTCCTACTGTATATAGCCTCCCTACTCTATATAGCCTCTCTACTGTATATAGCCTCTCTACTGTATATAGCCTCCCTACTCTATATAGCCTCTCTACTCTATATAGCCTCTCTACTGTATATAGCCTCCTGCTGTATATAGCCTCTCTACTGTATATAGCCTCCCACTGTATATAGCCTCTCTACTGTATATAGCCTCCCTACTCTATATAGCCTCTCTACTGTATATAGTCTCTCTACTGTATATAGCCTCCTGCTGTATATAGCATCTCTACTGTATATAGCCTCCTACTCTATATAGCCTCTCTACTGTATATAGCCTCCCTACTCTATATAGCCTCTCTACTGTATATAGCCTCCCTACTCTATATAGCCTCTCTACTGTATATAGCCTCTCTACTGTATATAGCCTCCTGCTGTATATAGACTCTCTACTGTATATAGCCTCCTGATGTATATAGCCTCCCACTGTATATAGACTCTCTACTGTATATAGCCTCCTGATGTATATAGCCTCCTACTGTATATAGCCTCTCTAATGTATACAGCCTCTTACTGTATATAGCCTCCTACTGTATATAGTCTCTCTACTGTATACTGCCTCCCACTGTATATAGCCTCTCTACAGTATATATCCTCTCTACTGTATATAGACTCTCTACTGTATATAGCCTCCTACTGTATATAGCCTCTCTACTGTATATAGCCTCTCTACTGTATATTGCCTCTCTACTGTATATAGCCTCTCTACAGTATATAGCCTCTCTACTGTATATAACCTCTATACTGTATATAGCCTCCTACTGTATATAGCCTCCTACTGTATATAGTCTCTCTACTGTATACTGCCTCCCACTGTATATAGCCTCTCTACAGTATATATCCTCTCTACTGTATATAGACTCTCTACTGTATATAGCCTCCTACTGTATATAGCCTCTCTACTGTATATAGCCTCTCTACTGTATATAGCATCTCTACTGTATATAGCCTCTCTACAGTATATAGCCTCCTACTGTATGTAGCCTCTCTACTGTATATAGCCTCTCTACTGTATATAACCTTTCAACTGTATATAGCCTCCTACTGTATATAGCCTCTCTACTGTATATATCCTCCTTCTGTATATAGCCTCTCTACAGTATATAGCCTCCTACTGTATGTAGCCTCTCTACTGTATATATATATATAGTCCTGTGTGGCTCAGTCGGTAGAGCATGGCGCTTGCAACGCCAAGCGTCGTGGGTTCGATTCCCGCTGGGGCCACCCATATGTAAAAAAAGTAGTGGCCCCAGCCGACTTGTAAGTCGCTTTGGACAAAAGCGTCTGCTAAATGGGTTATATTATTATATATTATTATATATTATATAGCCTCTCTACTGTATATAGCCTCTCAACTGTATATAGCCTCCTTCTGTATATAGCCTCTCTACTGTATATAACCTCTCTACTGTATATAGCGTCTCTCCTGTATATAGCCTCTCTACTGTATATAGCCTCCTACTGTATATAGCCTCTCTACTGTATATAACCTTTCAACTGTATATAGCCTCCTACTGTATATAGCCTCTCTACTGTATATAGACTCTCTACTGTATATAGCCTCTCTACTGTATATAACCTCTCTACTGTATATAGCCTCTCTACTGTATATAGCCTCCTACTGTATATAGCCTCCTACTGTATATAGCCTCTCTACTGTATACAGCCTCCTACTGTATATAGCCTCTCTACTGCATATAGCCTCTCTACAGTATATAGCCTCTCTACTGTATATAACCTCTCTACTGTATATAGCCTCCTACTGTATATAGCCTCTCTACCGTATATAGCCTCCTACTGTATATAGCCTCTCTACTCTATATAGCCTCCTACTGTATATAGCCTCTCTACTGTATATAGCCTCCTACTGTATATAGCCTCTCTACTGTATATAGCCTCGATACAGTATATAGCCTCTCTACTGTATATAGCCTCTCTACTGTATACAGCCTCTCTACTGTATATAGGCTCTCTACTGTATATAGCCTCTCTACTGTATATAGCCTCCTACTGTATATAGCCACCTACTGTATATAGCCCTCTACTGTATATAGCCTCTCTACTGTATATAGCCTCGATACAGTATATAGCCTCTCTACTGTATATAGCCTCTCTACTGTATACAGCCTCTCTACTGTATATAGGCTCTCTACTGTATATAGCCTCCTACTGTATATAGCCTCTCTACTGTATATAGCCTCCTACTGTATAAAGCCTCTACTGTATATAGCCTCTCTACTCTATATAGCCTCCTACTGTATATAGCCTCTCTACTGTATATAGCCTCTACTGTATATAGCCTCTCTACTGTATATAGCCTCCTATTGTATATAGCCTCCTACTGTATATAGCCTCCCTACTGTATATAGCCTCTCTACTGTATATAGCCTCTCTACTGTATATAGCCTCCTACTGTATATAGCCTCTCTACTGGATATAGCTTCTCTAATGTATATAGCCTCTACTCTATATAGCCTCTCTACTGTATATAGCCTCCTATTGTATATAGCCTCTCTACTGTATATAGCCTCTCTAATGTATATAGCCTCCTACTGTATATAGCCTCTCTACTGGATATAGCCTCTCTACGGTATATAGCCTCTACTGTATATAGCCTCTCTACTGTATATAGCCTCCTATTGTATATAGCCTCCTACTGTATATAGCCTCCCTACTGTATATAGCCTCCCTACTGTATATAGCCTCTCTACTGTATATAGCCTCTCTACTGTATATAGCATCTCTACTGTATATAGCCTCTCTACTGGATATAGCCTCCTACTGTATATAGCCCCTCTACTCTATATAGCCTCTCTACTGTATATAGCATCTCTACTGTATATACCCTCTCTACAGTATATAGCCTCCTACTGTATGTAGCCTCTCTACTGTATATAGCCTCTCTACTGTATATAACCTTTCAACTGTATATAGCCTCCTACTGTATATAGCCTCTCTACTGTATATAGCCTCCTTCTGTATATAGCCTCTCTACAGTATATAGCCTCTCTACTGTATATAGCCTCTCTACTGTATATAACCTTTCAACTGTATATAGCCTCCTACTGTATATAGCCTCTCTACTGTATATAGCCTCCTACTGTATATAGCCTCTCTACTGTATATAGCCTCTCTACTGTATATAGCCTCCTTCTGTGTATAGCCTCTCTACTGTATATAACCTCTCTACTGTATATAGCGTCTCTCCTGTATATAGCCTCTCTACTGTATATAGCCTCCTACTGTATATAGCCTCTCTACTGTATATAACCTTTCAACTGTATATAGCCTCCTACTGTATATAGCCTCTCTACTGTATATAGACTCTCTACTGTATATAGCCTCTCTACTGTATATAACCTCTCTACTGTATATAGCCTCTCTACTGTATATAGCCTCCTACTGTATATAGCCTCCTACTGTATATAGCCTCTCTACTGTATACAGCCTCCTACTGTATATAGCCTCTCTACTGCATATAGCCTCTCTACAGTATATAGCCTCTCTACTGTATATAACCTCTCTACTGTATATAGCCTCCTACTGTATATAGCCTCTCTACCGTATATAGCCTCCTACTGTATATAGCCTCTCTACTCTATATAGCCTCCTACTGTATATAGCCTCTCTACTGTATATAGCCTCCCTACTCTATATAGCCTCTCTACTGTATATAGCCTCTCTACTGTATGTAGCCTCTCTACTGTATACAGCCTCCTACTGTATATAGCCTCCCTACTCTATATAGCCTCTCTACTGTATATAGCCTCTCTACTGTATATAGCCTCCCTACTCTATATAGCCTCTCTACTCTATATAGCCTCTCTACTGTATATAGCCTCCTGCTGTATATAGCCTCTCTACTGTATATAGCCTCCCACTGTATATAGCCTCTCTACTGTATATAGCCTCCCTACTCTATATAGCCTCTCTACTGTATATAGTCTCTCTACTGTATATAGCCTCCTGCTGTATATAGCATCTCTACTGTATATAGCCTCCCTACTCTATATAGCCTCTCTACTGTATATAGCCTCCCTACTCTATATAGCCTCTCTACTGTATATAGCCTCTCTACTCTATATAGCCTCTCTACTGTATATAGCCTCTCTACTGTATATAGCCTCCTGCTGTATATAGACTCTCTACTGTATATAGCCTCCTGATGTATATAGCCTCCCACTGTACATAGACTCTCTACTGTATATAGCCTCCTGATGTATATAGCCTCCTACTGTATATAGCCTCTCTAATGTATACAGCCTCTTACTGTATATAGCCTCCTACTGTATATAGTCTCTCTACTGTATACTGCCTCCCACTGTATATAGCCTCTCTACAGTATATATCCTCTCTACTGTATATAGACTCTCTACTGTATATAGCCTCCTACTGTATATAGCCTCTCTACTGTATATAGCCTCTCTACTGTATATTGCCTCTCTACTGTATATAGCCTCTCTACAGTATATAGCCTCTCTACTGTATATAACCTCTATACTGTATATAGCCTCCTACTGTATATAGCCTCCTACTGTATATAGTCTCTCTACTGTATACTGCCTCCCACTGTATATAGCCTCTCTACAGTATATATCCTCTCTACTGTATATAGACTCTCTACTGTATATAGCCTCCTACTGTATATAGCCTCTCTACTGTATATAGCCTCCTACTGTATGTAGCCTCTCTACTGTATATAGCCTCTCTACTGTATATAACCTTTCAACTGTATATAGCCTCCTACTGTATATAGCCTCTCTACTGTATATAGCCTCCTTCTGTATATAGCCTCTCTACTGTATATAGCGTCTCTCCTGTATATAGCCTCCCTACTGTATATAGCCTCTCTACTGTATATAGCCTCTCTACTGTATATAGCATCTCTACTGTATATAGCCTCTCTACTGGATATAGCCTCCTACTGTATATAGCCCCTCTACTCTATATAGCCTCTCTACTGTATATAGCATCTCTACTGTATATACCTCTCTACAGTATATAGCCTCCTACTGTATGTAGCCTCTCTACTGTATATAGCCTCTCTACTGTATATAACCTTTCAACTGTATATAGCCTCCTACTGTATATAGCCTCTCTACTGTATATAGCCTCCTTCTGTATATAGCCTCTCTACAGTATATAGCCTCCTACTGTATGTAGCCTCTCTACTGTATATAGCCTCTCTACTGTATATAACCTTTCAACTGTATATAGCCTCCTACTGTATATAGCCTCTCTACTGTATATAGCCTCCTACTGTATATAGCCTCTCTACTGTATATAGCCTCTCTACTGTATATAGCCTCCTTCTGTATATAGCCTCTCTACAGTATATAGCCTCTCTACTGTATATAACCTCTCTACTGTATATAGCCTCCTACTGTATATAGCCTCTCTACCGTATATAGCCTCCTACTGTATATAGCCTCTCTACTCTATATAGCCTCCTACTGTATATAGCCTCTCTACTGTATATAGCCTCCTACTGTATATAGCCTCTCTACTGTATATAGCCTCGATACAGTATATAGCCTCTCTACTGTATATAGCCTCTCTACTGTATACAGCCTCTCTACTGTATATAGGCTCTCTACTGTATATAGCCTCTCTACTGTATATAGCCTCCTACTGTATATAGCCACCTACTGTATATAGCCTCTACTGTATATAGCCTCTCTACTGTATATAGCCTCGATACAGTATATAGCCTCTCTACTGTATATAGCCTCTCTACTGTATACAGCCTCTCTACTGTATATAGGCTCTCTACTGTATATAGCCTCCTACTGTATATAGCTCTCTACTGTATATAGCCTCCTACTGTATAAAGCCTCTACTGTATATAGCCTCTCTACTCTATATAGCCTCCTACTGTATATAGCCTCTCTACTGTATATAGCCTCTACTGTATATAGCCTCTCTACTGTATATAGCCTCCTATTGTATATAGCCTCCTACTGTATATAGCCTCCCTACTGTATATAGCCTCTCTACTGTATATAGCCTCTCTACTGTATATAGCCTCCTACTGTATATAGCCTCTCTACTGGATATAGCTTCTCTAATGTATATAGCCTCTACTCTATATAGCCTCTCTACTGTATATAGCCTCCTATTGTATATAGCCTCTCTACTGTATATAGCTCTCTAATGTATATAGCCTCCTACTGTATATAGCCTCTCTACTGGATATAGCCTCTCTACGGTATATAGCCTCTACTGTATATAGCCTCTCTACTGTATATAGCCTCCTATTGTATATAGCCTCCTACTGTATATAGCCTCCCTACTGTATATAGCCTCCCTACTGTATATAGCCTCTCTACTGTATATAGCCTCTCTACTGTATATAGCATCTCTACTGTATATAGCCTCTCTACTGGATATAGCCTCCTACTGTATATAGCCCCTCTACTCTATATAGCCTCTCTACTGTATATAGCATCTCTACTGTATATACCCTCTCTACAGTATATAGCCTCCTACTGTATGTAGCCTCTCTACTGTATATAGCCTCTCTACTGTATATAACCTTTCAACTGTATATAGCCTCCTACTGTATATAGCCTCTCTACTGTATATAGCCTCCTTCTGTATATAGCCTCTCTACAGTATATAGCCTCTCTACTGTATATAGCCTCTCTACTGTATATAACCTTTCAACTGTATATAGCCTCCTACTGTATATAGCCTCTCTACTGTATATAGCCTCCTACTGTATATAGCCTCTCTACTGTATATAGCCTCTCTACTGTATATAGCCTCCTTCTGTATATAGCCCTCTACTGTATATAACCCTCTACTGTATATAGCGTCTCTCCTGTATATAGCCTCTCTACTGTATATAGCCTCCTACTGTATATAGCCTCTCTACTGTATATAACCTTTCAACTGTATATAGCCTCCTACTGTATATAGCCTCTCTACTGTATATAGACTCTCTACTGTATATAGCCTCTCTACTGTATATAACCTCTCTACTGTATATAGCCTCTCTACTGTATATAGCCTCCTACTGTATATAGCCTCCTACTGTATATAGCCTCTCTACTGTATACAGCCTCCTACTGTATATAGCCTCTCTACTGCATATAGCCTCTCTACAGTATATAGCCTCTCTACTGTATATAACCTCTCTACTGTATATAGCCTCCTACTGTATATAGCCTCTCTACCGTATATAGCCTCCTACTGTATATAGCCTCTCTACTCTATATAGCCTCCTACTGTATATAGCCTCTCTACTGTATATAGCCTCCCTACTCTATATAGCCTCTCTACTGTATATAGCCTCTCTACTGTATGTAGCCTCTCTACTGTATACAGCCTCCTACTGTATATAGCCTCCCTACTCTATATAGCCCTCTACTGTATATAGCCTCTCTACTGTATATAGCCTCCTACTCTATATAGCCTCTCTACTCTATATAGCCTCTCTACTGTATATAGCCTCCTGCTGTATATAGCCTCTCTACTGTATATAGCCTCCCACTGTATATAGCCTCTCTACTGTATATAGCCTCCCTACTCTATATAGCCTCTCTACTGTATATAGTCTCTCTACTGTATATAGCCTCCTGCTGTATATAGCATCTCTACTGTATATAGCCTCCTACTCTATATAGCCTCTCTACTGTATATAGCCTCCCTACTCTATATAGCCTCTCTACTGTATATAGCCTCTCTACTCTATATAGCCTCTCTACTGTATATAGCCTCTCTACTGTATATAGCCTCCTGCTGTATATAGACTCTCTACTGTATATAGCCTCCTGATGTATATAGCCTCCCACTGTACATAGACTCTCTACTGTATATAGCCTCCTGATGTATATAGCCTCCTACTGTATATAGCCTCTCTAATGTATACAGCCTCTTACTGTATATAGCCTCCTACTGTATATAGTCTCTCTACTGTATACTGCCTCCCACTGTATATAGCCTCTCTACAGTATATATCCTCTCTACTGTATATAGACTCTCTACTGTATATAGCCTCCTACTGTATATAGCCTCTCTACTGTATATAGCCTCTCTACTCTATATTGCCTCTCTACTGTATATAGCCTCTCTACAGTATATAGCCTCTCTACTGTATATAACCTCTATACTGTATATAGCCTCCTACTGTATATAGCCTCCTACTGTATATAGTCTCTCTACTGTATACTGCCTCCCACTGTATATAGCCTCTCTACAGTATATATCCTCTCTACTGTATATAGACTCTCTACTGTATATAGCCTCCTACTGTATATAGCCTCTCTACTGTATATAGCCTCCTACTGTATATAACCTTTCAACTGTATATAGCCTCCTACTGTATATAGCCTCTCTACTGTATATAGCCTCCTTCTGTATATAGCCTCTATACTGTATATAGCCTCCTACTGTATATAGCCTCCTACTGTATATAGTCTCTCTACTGTATACTGCCTCCCACTGTATATAGCCTCTCTACAGTATATATCCTCTCTACTGTATATAGACTCTCTACTGTATATAGCCTCCTACTGTATATAGCCTCTCTACTGTATATAGCCTCTCTACTGTATATAACCTTTCAACTGTATATAGCCTCCTACTGTATATAGCCTCTCTACTGTATATAGCCTCCTTCTGTATATAGCCTCTCTACTGTATATAGCGTCTCTCCTGTATATAGCCTCCCTACTGTATATAGCCTCTCTACTGTATATAGCCTATCTACTGTATATAGCATCTCTACTGTATATAGCCTCTCTACTGGATATAGCCTCCTACTGTATATAGCCCCTCTACTCTATATAGCCTCTCTACTGTATATAGCATCTCTACTGTATATACCCTCTCTACAGTATATAGCCTCCTACTGTATGTAGCCTCTCTACTGTATATAGCCTCTCTACTGTATATAACCTTTCAACTGTATATAGCCTCCTACTGTATATAGCCTCTCTACTGTATATAGCCTCCTTCTGTATATAGCCTCTCTACAGTATATAGCCTCCTACTGTATGTAGCCTCTCTACTGTATATAGCCTCTCTACTGTATATAACCTTTCAACTGTATGTAGCCTCCTACTGTATATAGCCTCTCTACTGTATATAGCCTCCTACTGTATATAGCCTCTCTACTGTATATAGCCTCTCTACTGTATATAGCCTCCTTCTGTATATAGCCTCTCTACTGTATATAACCTCTCTACTGTATATAGCGTCTCTCCTGTATATAGCCTCTCTACTGTATATAGCCTCCTACTGTATATAGCCTCTCTACTGTATATAACCTTTCAACTGTATATAGCCTCCTACTGTATATAGCCTCTCTACTGTATATAGACTCTCTACTGTATATAGCCTCTCTACTGTATATAACCTCTACTGTATATAGCCTCTCTACTGTATATAGCCTCCTACTGTATATAGCCTCCTACTGTATATAGCCTCTACTGTATACAGCCTCCTACTGTATATAGCCTCTCTACTGCATATAGCCTCTCTACAGTATATAGCCTCTCTACTGTATATAACCTCTCTACTGTATATAGCCTCCTACTGTATATAGCCTCTCTACCGTATATAGCCTCCTACTGTATATAGCCTCTCTACTCTATATAGCCTCCTACTGTATATAGCCTCTCTACTGTATATAGCCTCCCTACTCTATATAGCCTCTCTACTGTATATAGCCTCTCTACTGTATATAGCCTCCCTACTCTATATAGCCTCTCTACTCTATATAGCCTCTCTACTGTATATAGCCTCCTGCTGTATATAGCCTCTCTACTGTATATAGCCTCCCACTGTATATAGCCTCTCTACTGTATATAGCCTCCCCCTACTCTATATAGCCTCTCTACTGTATATAGTCTCTCTACTGTATATAGCCTCCTGCTGTATATAGCATCTCTACTGTATATAGCCTCCCTACTCTATATAGCCTCTCTACTGTATATAGCCTCCCTACTCTATATAGCCTCTCTACTGTATATAGCCTCCCTACTCTATATAGCCTCTCTACTGTATATAGCCTCTCTACTGTATATAGCCTCCTGCTGTATATAGACTCTCTACTGTATATAGCCTCCTGATGTATATAGCCTCCCACTGTATATAGACTCTCTACTGTATATAGCCTCCTGATATATAGCCTCCTACTGTATATAGCCTCTCTAATGTATACAGCCTCTTACTGTATATAGCCTCCTACTGTATATAGTCTCTCTACTGTATACTGCCTCCCACTGTATATAGCCTCTCTACAGTATATATCCTCTCTACTGTATATAGACTCTCTACTGTATATAGCCTCCTACTGTATATAGCCTCTCTACTGTATATAGCCTCTCTACTGTATATTGCCTCTCTACTGTATATAGCCTCTCTACAGTATATAGCCTCTCTACTGTATATAACCTCTATACTGTATATAGCCTCCTACTGTATATAGCCTCCTACTGTATATAGCCTCTCTACTGTATATAGCCTCTCTACTGTATATAGCCTCCTACTGTATATAGCCTCATACTGTATATAGCCTCTCTACTGTATATAACCTTTCAACTGTATATAGCCTCCTACTGTATATAGCCTCTCTACTGTATATAGCCTCCTTCTGTATATAGCCTCTACTGTATATAGCGTCTCTCCTGTATATAGCCTCTCTACTGTATACAGCCTCCTACTGTATATAGCCTCTCTACTGTATATAGCCTCTCTACTGTATATAGCCTCTCTACTGTATATAGCGTCTCTCCTGTATATAGCCTCTCTATTGTATACAGCCTCCTACTGTATATAGCCTCTCTACTGTATATAGCCTCTCTACTGTATATAGCCTCCTACTGTATATAGCCTCACTACTCTATATAGCCTCTCTACTGTATATAGCCTCCTACTGTATATAGCCTCTACTGTATATAGCCTCACTAATTTATATAGCTCTCTACTGTGTATAGCCTCCTACTGAATATAGCCTCTCTACTGTATATAGCCTCTCTACTGTATATAGCCTCCTACTGTATATAGCCTCATACTGTATATAGCCTCTCTACTGTATATAGCCTCTCTACTGTATATAGCCTCTCTACTGTATATAGCCTCTCTACTGTATATAGCTCTCTACAGTATATAGCTCTCTACTGTATATAGCCTCTAATGTATATAGCGTCTCTACTGTATACAGCCTCCTACTGTATATAGCCTCTCTACTGTATATAGCCTCTCTACTGTATATAGCCTCTCTACTGTATATAGCCTCCTACTGTATATAGCCTCACTACTCTATATAGCCTCTCTACTGTATATAGCGTCTCTACTGTATATAGCCTCTCTAATGTATATAGCCTCTCTACTGTATATAGCCTCTCTACTGTATACAGCCTCCTACTATATAGCCTCTCTACTGTATATAGCCTCTACTGTATATAGCCTCCTACTGTATATAGCCTCTACTGTATATAGCCTCTCTACTGTATATAGCCTCTACTGTATATAGCCTCTCTTCTGTTATTTTCAATTGTTTTTTTTACTGTTTTTATTTCCTTACTTACCTATTGTTCACCTAATCCCTTTTTTGCACTATTGATTAGATCCTGTAATTAAGCATTTTGCTGTAATGTCTACATCTGTTCTTCGGGCGCACATGAGAAATAAACTTTGATTTGATTTGATCAGTCGCTCATAACCAGTTATTGAGTGTGAAGCGGCACATTCTTTTCACACAGGGGAACTGGGGTTACATAACTTTGTTTGAATTAAATAAATATGTAATTGCGTTATTTGTTTACTCAGGTTCCCTTTATTGGTTGAAGGTATGACCACATTCAGTATTCAAAATTTACAAAAGTAGAGATAAATTGAAAGGGGGAAAATCACAACAGTGTACATGCCATTCAATAGTATACAAACAAGACCACATGTATTTTGCTCTTATCTTAAAATCGTTAATTCAATAAAGTTTAGAACATATTGGTGATATAGTTAGGTTATTTATCCGCCCCCCCCCCAAAAAAAACTGCTATATAGATATCATTATCATTATTTATTAACGAAGGCATAAAGATGTTGTTGAAGAAGCAACATTTGCCTCGGGATCTATCCCATTGTGCGCTGGTCTCCACATTCACGTTCTTAGTACACAATTATTGATTTTATAACACAGTATGCCCATTAATAGGCAATATACTTTTTTTAAAGAAAATGCACTGAACCAAAAAAAGATCTTTATTTTTGATGATTCTCTCAGCTCCAGCTCGTTTTCAAGTCCTCTGGAGGTTAAAGTCTTAACACGCTGCCACCAACGTTTGCATTGCAAATGAGGGCATAAACTGGGTCAAGACGCCAGCAGAGTAAGAAGACCTTCTTGTCGTAAAATAAAGGTTAAATAAATAAAAGACCTACAACACCTACGGTAGGCCTACATTATATCTAAACATGTTTGTTTAATCTCTACATGTAGGTCTCCTGATTTAAACCCGATCAAACTCGTTTGACATCAACTGAAAACATTCATCCGTAATGATACAATTCTCCCCTAACCTCCTCCTTGGCAAAAGTCTATTGTCCCACTAATAGCTAATAATGGGTGGATGGATGAATTACAGTCATTTACCTTTCTCATTCTCAGACTGGAAACGTTGTTTGCAGAGTTCACAATCTCATTTTCAAGTCCTTATTTTTAAAAACAACAATATTTTTGGAGATGATTTAATTTTCAAACAACTGAAAGTGAGCAGTTGTAATCTGAATGAAGGGAAAAAGGCCATTCTTGAACATGGGGTGAGACAATAGACCCTTTTCATTGTGTCTGCCATTCCAAATACAACTGAATACATTTTGCTCATATAATTGACACAGGTCGCTCTCCGCCTGACTCTCTCCACCACCGCCTGGCAATTAACCAAAAACACATCTACCGTGGGATTCCATTTCCAGCGAGACTATTCAAGCCATCGACTCACTGATGGTTGAAGATGATGAGCGACCGGCAAAGTCGATCTGGAATCTGTGTGCTGCAAAACTGTTGTATGACTGAGGCCTTTAGTGAGAGGTCTAAAAGCTTAAATATTTCATCATTTCTGCCCTCCGAATTCATATTCATTACATAAATAGGCCCTTGTGCACCTTCATCAGATGAACCGCAACATGTCAGCTATTGCGATTTAATTCGCAAATGCATAAAATCATGTGCATGCAGACAGAGGAATAGCAATTCTTACTCTATTGTTCTAAATTAAATGAGATTCTTCCTCCTCAAATCAAATCAAATTTTATTTGTCACATACACATGGTGAGCAGATGTTAATGCGAGTGTAGCTAAATGCTTGTGCTTCTAGTTCCGACAATGCAGTAATAACCAACAAGTAATCTAACTAACAATTCCAAAACTACTGTCTTATATACACAAGTGTAAGGGGATAAAGAATATGTACATAAAGATATATGAATGAGTGATGGTACAGAGCAACATAGGCAAGATACAGTAGATGGTATTGAGTACAGTATATAGATACGAGATGAGTATGTAAACAAAGTGGCATAGTTAAAGTGGCTAGTGATACATGTATTACATAAAGATGCAGTAGATGATATAGAGTTCAGTATATATGTATACATATGAGATTAATAATGTAGGGTATGTAAACATTATATTAGGTAGCATTGTTTAAAGTGGCTAGTGATATATTTTACATCATTTTTTACATCAATTCCCATTATTAAAGTGGCTAGAGTTGAGTCAGTGTGTTGGCAGCAGCCACTCAATGTTAGTGGTGGCTGTTTAACAGTCTGATGGCCTTGAGATAGAAGCTGTTTTCAGTCTCTCGGTCCCAGCTTTGATGCACCTGTACTGACCTCGCCTTCTTGATGATAGCGGGGTGAACAGGCAGTGGCTCGGTGGTTGTTGTCCTTGATGATCTTTATTGCCTTCCTGTAACATCGGGTGGTGTAGGTGTCCTGGAGGGCAGGTAGTTTGCCCCCGGTGATGCGTTGTGCAGACCTCACTACCCTCTGGAGAGCCTTATGGTTGTGGGCGGAGCAGTTGCCATACCAGGCGGTGATACAGCCCACCAGGATGCTCTCGAGTGCTACGGGGCAGTAGTCGTTTAGCTCAGTTACCTTAGCTTTTGGGAACAGGAACAATGGTGGCCCTCTTGAAGCATGTGGGAACAGCAGACTGGGATAGGGATTGATTGAATATGTCCATAAACACACCAGCCAGCTGGTCTGCGCATGCTCTGAGGGCGCGGCTGAGGATGCCGTCTGGGCCTGCAGCCTTGCGAGGGTTAACACGTTTAAATGTTTTCTCACCTCGGCTGCAGTGAAGTAGAGGCCACATGTTTTCGTTGCAGGCCGTGTCAGTGGCACTGTATTGTCCTCAAAGCGGGCAAAAAGTTACTTAGTCTGCCTGGGAGCAAGACATCCTGGTCCGTGACTGGGCTGGTTTTTCTTTTGTAATCCGTGATTGATTGTAGACCCTGCCACATACCTCTTGTGTCTGAGCCGTTGAATTGAGATTCTACTTTGTATCTATACTGACGCTTAGCTTGTTTGATTGCCTTGCGGAGGGAATAGCTACACTGTTTGTGTTCGGTCATGTTTCCGGTCACCTTGCCCTGATTAAAAGCAGTGGTTCGCGCTTTCAGTTTCACGCAAATGCTGCCATCAATCCACGGTTTCTGGTTTGGTAATGTTTTAATCATTGCTATGGGAACAACATCTTCAACGCACGTTCTAATGAACTCGCACACCAAATCAGCGTATTCCTCAATGTTGTTGCCTGATGCAATACGAAACATATCCCAGTCCACGTGATGGAAGCAGTCTTGGAGTGTGGAATCAGATTGGTCGGACCAGCGTTGGACAGACCTCATCGTGGGAGCTTCTTGTTTTAGTTTCTGTCTGTAGGCAGGGATCATCATTCAGTTCAACGAAATTAAATTTTGTAGTCATGCACAATTATCAGTTTCTATTTGGTTTGTACCCCCTTCGTTGTCAGGTAGAGACTCATTAAGCCTTGGGACCCAAAGCATAATCAGTGCTCTAGCTCCCCCTTCTGGTGATCTGGAGAAATGAAGCAGTGACGCAGGGTACCGTACTAAACCACAAAGTCCCGCGGCATAATCTCAAAACTTTTAATTGAGGAACCATTGTAGGATCTTAATTTGATCACTCTATTGTTGCTGCAGTTTTTTTTCACAGCAGGAAATGCTAACGTTTAGTGTATTTGAGGTTTAAGGAGGCTCCTGCAGTTTGTAATTTCCACTTTAAAATGTCAAACTTGATATTCCGTTACGAAATGCGTATCAACCCTTACAAAAAATGTCCATGAATTATAATCCATATAATAAATCCCATATCCTGTTGCTGCAGAACTATTTCCCTGCTGTAACAAAGTTGCTCAAATTATGATCCTACTTCTTTACATTAAAACAATGTATTTAAAAAACATTTTTTAACCAAGGTAGATATTTTTTTTGTTGAAAAAATAATTTATTACTTACAATACGATTCATTCATACAATTCAAAATCATAATTTTTCTTTCAAACTCAAATAATGGCATTTTTAATTAATTAACAAAGAACACACAAACCGAAACAAAAACTCAGGGGAGCATCGTCCCTCCCCGTCATACCTAACCAATGCCTTTCCCTATCTCCCCTTCCCTGATCTATTCCCTTACAAATCTAAATCTAACACTCCCAGCCCTAAACCCCCCTTCCACCTCTCCCGTGCCGCATGGTGCCCCCACTTCCTCTCCTCCCTCTTCAACCTTCCACCCTCCTCACTATCCCTTCCACCCTCCAATCTCTCCCTGTCTTTACCATGTTCTGCCTGGCTTCCCACAGCCCCCTTTTAAAGAGACTCATGAGAAGCCAGAGCAGAAACCTGTCCCTATCAGTTCCTCTCGCTCTCCCTACACCTCTCTCTAACCTCGCCCACGTCAAAACAAAATCCCCTCTTACCTTTCCTAACAGCACCCGTGCCCTAGCCCATACTGCTCCAGCAAAGGCACAGTCCCAAAAGGCATGGCGAATAGTCTCCTCCCTGCCACAAGCAGATCTTGGGCAGGTGGGGCATGCGCAAACTATGCCGGTACATGATGGAACGTACCGAAAAGCACTTGTGGAGGCTCAACCAATTCAGGACCTTGAGCCTGTTGTCCAGACCCCGCGCCTGCACTCCCTCCCAGACCACTGCCGAGATGTCCACTACAGGCGCCGGACTCCCTGCATGTCTGACCTCCTCATACAGGTGCCTGTGATCTAAACCTACCCAAGGTAGATATACTGCACAAGCTAGCTCCTGTCTTCAGTGAATTTCAATTTCAATCTGTCACGCCCTAACCTTAGAGATCCTTATTATTCTCTATGTTTGTTCAGGCCAGGGTGTGACTTGGGTGGAAAGTCTATGCTTTCTATGTCTTTGTTTTTGGCCATGTGTGTGTGTGTGTGTGTGTGTGTGTGTGCGTGTGTGTGTGTGTGTGTGTGTGTGTGGTTCCCAATCAGAGGCAGCTGTCTATCGTTGTCTCTGATTGGGGGTCATATAAGTTGTCCTTTTCCTTTTGGGTTTTGTGGGATCTTGTTTTCTGTTTAGTGTCTTTGGTGTCATAAATAAAGTACGATGTACGCTACGCTGTGGTCTCCTTCTCCCCAACGAGAGCCGTTACAAGAGCGTCAATGTATGCAACAGGCTTTCCCAGGGCGTGCAACGATAATGAGTTTAACATCCGCCATATCATATAACCTACAAGTACCTTAACATACCGTACGTTAACAAGTCATACATTGGCAGGGCCGTCTGGGCTATGTCATCCATCAGAGACGTGCTATGTATATGATTTGCATGACGTGGTGCCATGTAGAGTGTAGCACAATACAAAGTGATTTTCCATGCTGCCCTTGTCAGCCAGTGACCTTGTGTTCCGATGTGATGACGTAATATTCTCTCCATAGGTAGATACTCCTAGAATGTTATTAATTACAACCCATGCTACAGTTAAAACGTCACATATTCAAAGAGATTTAAATCACTGGAGTGGTGTGTTGACACATGTTAAAACACATTGGCACTGTACAATATAACAGAAACATATGCTTGTAGGAGGGCCATAGAGTTTAGTAATGCACCTGTGAGTTGGACAGTTATATCACCGTACTCTATAAACACATGTTGTAGTCAACGAACGCACACACACACACGCGCACACACACACACACACACACACACACACACACACACACACACACACACACACACACACACACACACACACACAAAGTATATTTTCCCACAAATATGTATTAAATTATTCCCCAGAGTAAGAGTTATACTCTTATATATCCCATTTAGCAGACGCTTTTGTCCAAAGCGACTTACAAGTCGGCTGGGGCCACTACTTTTTACATATGGGTGGCCCCAGCGGGAATCAAACCCACGACGCTTGGCGTTACAAGCGCCATGCTCTACCGACTGAGCCACACAGGACCCACTCTTCATTTCATAGCTTTCCTCTTGGTTGCACTGCTTCCAGCCCCCGGTTGAGATTTGGAGGGCTGGTCTTTATGTTAGATCTTTTATCGAATCATATTCAGCCATCATGTGTTGCAAGGGTCTACAAATCTGCCCTCAGGCCTTCAGAATCAACAGTGAGGGCGCTTGTAGCTTAAAGTGAATTGAAATTAAAATGTAGTGTCAACCAATCAGCTTTAGAGTTGGCTATTGTACGCCTGCTGGCTTGCTCCAGTGTTACACAGGAGCCAGCTAGCAGGCGTAGTGTGTGCACATCTTTTGATTGGATTACCAATATTGAGAGGCAGGTCCTATATGGGCAGGTCTATGCAGAACCTCAGAACTAGGAAACTGAATTTGATAAACAAATTAATTTGCGTACTACTAAGCTGTTTTTTCAACCCACAATGGCAGAAGGAGGAGAAGATATCGATTTGTCAAGGATATAATTAGAACGCCATTGTCAAGACAAACTTTTCAAGAAAAGTTAGACATTGTCAGGAGAGGTCGCCCGACGCCGACGCTACAAAGCCTGTCACAGGCGGGAAAGTGGTTCGTTTCACCACTTTCAAAGTTCCAACTACGAGCGCTATCAATGGCTCACAGTCTCCGAGAAGCACTGCAAACTGTACTGCTGGGAATGCCTATTATTTGCAAGTGATCGATTTGGTGTTTGGAGCCACACTGGCTTTGCAAACTTAAGTTGTCTAACCAAGGCAGCAGCGAGACACCAAAGTACGGCTCGGGCACCCACAAGAAATGGTGCTTTTGAAAACTTTTGTGGACACCCGAGTGGATCTACAGCTCAACGTAAAAAAAAGCGCGCAGGGCAACGAAAAGGGCAACGAAAAGAAAATGTCAATTTCAAGGTGACGAACGCCCTGGTTATACTGCGTTTCTTCATAAATGTATAGTGTCGAGAACCATGGCATCATAATGATGGTAATAAGAGGTGGATTAATTCGGGTGGGACTGTGTAGGACCTCACTGAAGGCCCAGGCCCACGGCACGCCACTGCACACACGGATACATTTCCAGGAATCACAATCCATTATTCTGGTGGTGGAGAGAAGAATGGGAGAGCTTAATAGTGGATACACATGTGTCTCACCAGCTAACTAGCTTGATAAG
>NW_027009404.1:35000-46327 GCF_036934945.1 Oncorhynchus masou masou | reverse complement strand
ATAGGCCCTGGTTAAAGGTAGTGCACCCTATTCCCTATAGGCCCTGGTTAAAGGTAGTGCACCCTATTCCCTATAGACTCTGGTTAAAGGTAGTGTACCCTATTCCCTATAGGCTCTGGTTAAAGGTAGTGTACCCTATTCCCCACAGACTCTGGTTAAAGGTAGTGTACCCTATTCCCCATAGGCTCTGGTTAAAGGTAGTGCACCCTATTCCCTATAGACTCTGGTTAAAGGTAGTGCACCCTATTCCCTATAGGCCCTGGTTAAAGGTAGTGCACCCTATTCCCTATAGGCCCTGGTTAAAGGTAGTGCACCCTATTCCCTATAGGCCCTGGTTAAAGGTAGTGCACCCTATTCCCCATAGACTCTGGTTAAAGGTATGTACCCTATTCCCTATAGACTCTGGTTAAAGGTAGTGTACCCTATTCCCTATAGACTCTGGTTAAAGGTAGTGCACCCTATTCCCTATAGACTCTGGTTAAAGGTAGTGCACCCTATTCCCTATAGACTCTGGTTAAAGGTAGTGCACCCTATTCCCTATAGACTCTGGTTAAAGGTAATGCACACTATTCCCTATAGACATTACTTAAAGGTAGTGTACCCTATTCCCTATAGACTCTGGTTAAAGGTAGTTCACCCTATTCCCTATAGGCTGCGGTTAAAGGTAGTGCACCCTATTCCCTATAGGCCCTGGTTAAAGGTAGTGCACCCTATTCCCTATAGGCCCTGGTTAAAGGTAGTGCACCCTATTCCCCATAGGCTCTGGTTAAAGGTAGTGTACCCTATTCCCCATAGACTCTGGTTAAAGGTAGTGTACCCTATTCCCCCATAGGCTCTGTTAAAGGTAGTGCACCCTATTCCCCATAGACTCTGGTTAAAGGTAGTGCACCCTATTCCCTATAGACTCTGGTTAAAGGTAGTGCACCCTATTCCCTATAGACTCTGGTTAAAGGTAGTGCACCCTATTCCCTATAGACTCTGGTTAAAGGTAGTGCACCTATTCCCTATAGGCCCTGGTTAAAGGTAGTGCACCCTATTCCTATAGGCCCTGGTTAAAGGTAGTGCACCCTATTCCCTATAGGCCCTGGTTAAAGGTAGTGCACCCTATTCCCTATAGGCCCTGGTTAAAGGTAGTGCACCCTATTCCCTATAGGCTCTGGTTAAAGGTAGTGCACCCTATTCCCTATAGACTCTGGTTAAAGGTAGTGTACCCTATTCCCTATAGGCTCTGGTTAAAGGTAGTGTACCCTATTCCCCACAGACTCTGGTTAAAGGTATTGTACCCTATTCCCCATAGGCTCTGGTTAAAGGTAGTGCACCCTATTCCCTATAGACTCTGGTTAAAGGTAGTGCACCCTATTCCCTATAGGCCCTGGTTAAAGGTAGTGCACCCTATTCCCTATAGGCCCTGGTTAAAGGTAGTGCACCCTATTCCCTATAGGCCCTGGTTAAAGGTAGTGCACCCTATTCCCCATAGACTCTGGTTAAAGGTAGTGTACCCTATTCCCTATAGACTCTGGTTAAAGGTAGTGTACCCTATTCCCTATAGACTCTGGTTAAAGGTAGTGCACCCTATTCCCTATAGACTCTGGTTAAAGGTAGTGCACCCTATTCCCTATAGACTCTGGTTAAAGGTAATGCACACTATTCCCTATAGACATTACTTAAAGGTAGTGTACCCTATTCCCTATAGACTCTGGTTAAAGGTAGTTCACCCTATTCCCTATAGGCTCCGGTTAAAGGTAGTGTACCCTATTCCCTATAGGCTCTGGTTAAAGGTAGTGCACCCTATTCCCCATAGGCTCTGGTTAAAGGTAGTGCACCCTATTCCCTATAGACTCTGGATAAAGGTAGTGCACCCTATTCCCTATAGAATCTGGTTAAAGGTAGTGTACCCTATTCCCTATAGGCTCTGGTTAAAGGTAGTGCACCCTATTCCCCATAGGCTCTGATTAAAGGTAGTGTACCCTATTCCCTATAGGCCCTGGTTAAAGGTAGTGCACCCTATTCCCTATAGGCCCTGGTTAAAGGTAGTGCACCCTATTCCCTATAGGCCCTGGTTAAAGGTAGTGCACCCTATTCCCTATAGGCTCTGGTTAAAGGTAGTGCACCCTATTCCCTATAGACTCTGGTTAAAGGTAGTGTACCCTATTCCCTATAGGCTCTGGTTAAAGGTAGTGTACCCTATTCCCCATAGACTCTGGTTAAAGGTAGTGTACCCTATTCCCCATAGGTTCTGGTTAAAGGTAGTGCACCCTATTCCCTATAGACTCTGGTTAAAGGTAGTTCACCCTATTCCCTATAGGCTCCGGTTAAAGGTAGTGTACCCTATTCCCTATAGGCTCTGGTTAAAGGTAGTGCACCCTATTCCCCATAGGCTCTGGTTAAAGGTAGTGCACCCTATTCCCTATAGACTCTGGATAAAGGTAGTGCACCCTATTCCCTATAGAATCTGGTTAAAGGTAGTGTACCCTATTCCCTATAGACTCTGGTTAAAGGTAGTTCACCCTATTCCCTATAGGCTCCGGTTAAAGGTAGTGCACCCTATTCCCTATAGGCCCTGGTTAAAGGTAGTGCACCCTATTCCCTATAGGCCCTGGTTAAAGGTAGTGCACCCTATTCCCCATAGGCTCTGGTTAAAGGTAGTGTACCCTATTCCCCATAGACTCTGGTTAAAGGTAGTGTACCCTATTCCCCATAGGCTCTGGTTAAAGGTAGTGCACCCTATTCCCCATAGACTCTGGTTAAAGGTAGTGCACCCTATTCCCTATAGACTCTGGTTAAAGGTAGTGCACCCTATTCCCTATAGACTCTGGTTAAAGGTAGTGCACCCTATTCCCTATAGACTCTGGTTAAAGGTAGTGCACCCTATTCCCTATAGGCCCTGGTTAAAGGTAGTGCACCCTATTCCCTATAGGCCCTGGTTAAAGGTAGTGCACCCTATTCCCTATAGGCCCTGGTTAAAGGTAGTGCACCCTATTCCCTATAGGCCCTGGTTAAAGGTAGTGCACCCTATTCCCTATAGGCTCTGGTTAAAGGTAGTGCACCCTATTCCCTATAGACTCTGGTTAAAGGTAGTACCCTATTCCCTATAGGCTCTGGTTAAAGGTAATTGCCCTATTCCCCACAGACTCTGGTTAAAGGTATTGTACCCTATTCCCCATAGGCTCTGGTTAAAGGTAGTGCACCCTATTCCCTATAGACTCTGGTTAAAGGTAGTGCACCTATTCCCTATAGGCCCTGGTTAAAGGTAGTGCACCCTATTCCCTATAGGCCCTGGTTAAAGGTAGTGCACCCTATTCCTATAGGCCCTGGTTAAAGGTAGTGCACCTATTCCCCATAGACTCTGGTTAAAGGTAGTGTACCCTATTCCCTATAGACTCTGGTTAAAGGTAGTGTACCCTATTCCCTATAGACTCTGGTTAAAGGTAGTGCACCCTATTCCCTATAGACTCTGGTTAAAGGTAGTGCACCCTATTCCCTATAGACTCTGGTTAAAGGTAATGCACACTATTCCCTATAGACATTACTTAAAGGTAGTGTACCCTATTCCCTATAGACTCTGGTTAAAGGTAGTTCACCCTATTCCCTATAGGCTCCGGTTAAAGGTAGTGTACCCTATTCCCTATAGGCTCTGGTTAAAGGTAGCACCCTATTCCCCATAGGCTCTGGTTAAAGGTAGTGCACCCTATTCCCTATAGACTCTGGATAAAGGTAGTGCACCCTATTCCCTATAGAATCTGGTTAAAGGTAGTACCCTATTCCCTATAGGCTCTGGTTAAAGGTAGTGCACCCTATTCCCCATAGGCTCTGATTAAAGGTAGTGTACCCTATTCCCTATAGGCCCTGGTTAAAGGTAGTGCACCCTATTCCCTATAGGCCCTGGTTAAAGGTAGTGCACCTATTCCCTATAGGCCCTGGTTAAAGGTAGTGCACCCTATTCCCTATAGGCTCTGGTTAAAGGTAGTGCACCCTATTCCCTATAGACTCTGGTTAAAGGTAGTGTACCCTATTCCCTATAGGCTCTGGTTAAAGGTAGTGTACCCTATTCCCCATAGACTCTGGTTAAAGGTAGTACCCTATTCCCCATAGGTTCTGGTTAAAGGTGTGCACCCTATTCCCTATAGACTCTGGTTAAAGGTAGTGCACCCTATTCCCTATAGGCCCTGGTTAAAGGTAGCACCCTATTCCCTATAGGCCCTGGTTAAAGGTAGTGCACCCTATTCCCTATAGGCCCTGGTTAAAGGTAGTGCACCCTATTCCCCATAGACTCTGGTTAAAGGTAGTGCACCCTATTCCCTATAGACTCTGGTTAAAGGTAGTGCACCCTATTCCCTATAGACTCTGGTTAAAGGTAGTGCACCCTATTCCCTATAGGCACTGGTTAAAGGTAGTGTACCCTATTCCCTATAGACTCTGGTTAAAGGTAGTGCACCCTATTCCCTATAGACTCTGGTTAAAGGTAGTGCACCCTATTCCCTATAGGCACTGGTTAAAGGTAGTGTACCCTATTCCCTATAGACTCTGGTTAAAGGTAGTGTACCCTATTCCCTATAGACTCTGGTTAAAGGTAGTGCACCCTATTCCCTATAGACTCTGGTTAAAGGTAGTGCACCCTATTCCCTATAGACTCTGGTTAAAGGTAGTGCACCCTATTCCCTATAGACTCTGGTTAAAGGTAATGCACCCTATTCCCTATAGACATTACATAAAGGTAGTGTACCCTATTCCCATAGACTCTGGTTAAAGGTAGTGCACCCTATTCCCTATAGACTCTGGTTAAAGGTAGTGCACCCTATTCCCTATAGGCACTGGTTAAAGGTAGTGTACCCTATTCCCTATAGACTCTGGTTAAAGGTAGTGTACCCTATTCCCTATAGACTCTGGTTAAAGGTAGTGCACCCTATTCCCTATAGACTCTGGTTAAAGGTAGTGCACCCTATTCCCTATAGACTCTGGTTAAAGGTAGTGCACCCTATTCCCTATAGACTCTGGTTAAAGGTAATGCACCCTATTCCCTATAGACATTACATAAAGGTAGTGTACCCTATTCCCATAGACTCTGGTTAAAGGTAGTTCACCCTATTCCCTATAGGCTCCGGTTAAAGGTAGTGTACCCTATTCCCTATAGGCTCTGGTTAAAGGTAGTGCACCCTATTCCCCATAGGCTCTGGTTAAAGGTAGTGCACCCTATTCCCTATAGACTCTGGATAAAGGTAGTGCACCCTATTCCCTATAGAATCTGGTTAAAGGTAGTGTACCCTATTCCCTATAGGCTCTGGTTAAAGGTAGTGCACCCCTATTCCCATAGGCTCTGGTTAAAGGTAGTGTACCCTATTCCCTATAGGCCCTGGTTAAAGGTAGTGCACCCTATTCCTATAGGCCCTGGTTAAAGGTAGTGCACCCTATTCCCTATAGGCCCTGGTTAAAGGTAGTGCACCCTATTCCCTATAGGCTCTGGTTAAAGGTAGTGCACCCTATTCCCTATAGACTCTGGTTAAAGGTAGTGTACCCTATTCCCTATAGGCTCTGGTTAAAGGTAGTGTACCCTATTCCCCATAGACTTTGGTTAAAGGTAGTGTACCCTATTCCCCATAGGCTCTGGTTAAAGGTAGTGCACCCTATTCCCTATAGACTCTGGTTAAAGGTAGTGCACCCTATTCCCTATAGGCCCTGGTTAAAGGTAGTGCACCCTATTCCCTATAGGCCCTGGTTAAAGGTAGTGCACCCTATTCCCTATAGGCCCTGGTTAAAGGTAGTGCACCCTATTCCCCATAGACTCTGGTTAAAGGTAGTGCACCCTATTCCCTATAGACTCTGGTTAAAGGTAGTGCACCCTATTCCCTATAGACTCTGGTTAAAGGTAGTGCACCCTATTCCCTATAGGCACTGGTTAAAGGTAGTGTACCCTATTCCTATAGACTCTGGTTAAAGGTAGTGTACCCTATTCCCTATAGACTCTGGTTAAAGGTAGTGCACCCTATTCCCTATAGACTCTGGTTAAAGGTAGTGCACCCTATTCCCTATAGACTCTGGTTAAAGGTAATGCACCCTATTCCCTATAGACATTACATAAAGGTAGTGTACCCTATTCCCATAGACTCTGGTTAAAGGTAGTTCACCCTATTCCCATAGGCTTTGGTTAAAGGTAGTGTACCCTATTCCCTATAGGCTCTGGTTAAAGGTAGTGCATCCTATTCCCCATAGGCACTGGTTAAAGGTAGTGCACCCTATTCCCCATAGGCTCTGGTTAAAGGTAGTGCACCCTATTCCCTATAGACATTGCTTAAAGGTAGTGTACCCTATTCCCTATAGGCTCTGGTTAAAGGTAGTGCACCCTATTCCCTATAGGCTCTGGTTAAAGGTAGTGCACCCTATTCCCCATAGGCTCTGGTTAAAGGTAGTGCACCTATTCCCTATAGACTCTGGTTAGAGGTAGTGCACCCTATTCCCTATAGACTCTGGTTAAAGGTAGTGCACCCTATTCCCCATAGGCTCTGGTTAAATGTAGTGGACCCTATTCCCTATAGACTCTGGTTAAAGGTAGTGTACCCTATTCCCTATATACATTGGTTAAAGGTAGTGTACCCTATTCCCTATAGACTCTGGTTAAAGGTAGTGCACCCTATTCCCTATAGACTCTGGTTAAAGGTAGTGCACCCTATTCCCTATAGACTCTGGTTAAGGGTAGTGCACCCTATTCCCTATAGACTCTGGTTAAAGGTAGTGTACCCTATTCCCTATAGACTCTGGTTAAAGGTAGTGCACCCTATTCCCTATAGGCACTGGTTAAAGGTAGTGCACCCTATTCCCTATAGTCCCTGGTTAAAGGTAGTGCACCCTATTCCCTATAGACTCTGGTTAAAGGTAGTGCACCCTATTCCCCATAGACTCTGGTTAAAGGTAGTGCACCCTATTCCCAATAGACTCTGGTTAAAGGAAGTTCTCCCTATTCCCTATCGACTCTGGTTAAAGGTAGTGCACCCTATTCCCTATAGACTCTTGTTCAAGGTAGTGCACCCTATTCACTATAGGTCCTGGTTAAAGGTAGTGCACCCTATTCACAATAGGCTCTGGTTAAAGGTAGTGCACCCTATTCCCTATAGGCTCTGGTTAAAGGTAGTGCACCCTATTCCCTATAGGCTCTGGTTAAAGGTAGTGCACCCTATTCCCTATAGGCTCTGGTTAAAGGTAGTGCACCCTATTCCCTATATGCTCTGGTTAAAGGTAGTGCACCCTATCCCCTATAGGCTCTGGTTAAAGGTAGTGCACCCTATTCCCTAGGCTCTGGTTAAAGGTAGTGCACCCTATTCCCTATAGGCTCTGGTTAAAGGTAGTGCACCCTATTCCCTATAGGCACTGGTTAAAGGTAGTGCACCCTATTCCCTATAGGCTCTGGTTAAAGGTAGTGCACCCTATTCCCTATAGACTCTGGTTAAAGGTAGTGCACCCTATTCCCAATAGACTCTGGTTAAAGGAAGTTCTCCCTATTCCCTATAGACTCTGGTTAAAGGTAGTGCACCCTATTCCCTATAGACTCTTGTTCAAGGTAGTGCACCCTATTCACAATAGGCTCTGGTTAAAGGTAGTGCACCCTATTCCCTATAGGCTCTGGTTAAAGGTAGTACACCCTATTCCCTATAGGCTCTGGTTAAAGGTAGTGCACCCTATTCCCTATAGGCTCTGGTTAAAGGTAGTGCACCCTATTCCCTATATGCTCTGGTTAAAGGTAGTGCACCCTATTCCCTATAGACTCTGGTTAAAGGTAGTGCACCCTATTCCCTATAGGCACTGGTTAAAGGTAGTGTACCCTATTCCCTATAGACTCTGGTTAAAGGTAGTGTACCCTATTCCCTATAGACTCTGGTTAAAGGTAGTGCACCCTATTCCCTATAGACTCTGGTTAAAGGTAGTGCACCCTATTCCCTATAGACTCTGGTTAAAGGTAATGCACCCTATTCCCTATAGACATTACATAAAGGTAGTGTACCCTATTCCCATAGACTCTGTTTAAAGGTAGTTCACCCTATTCCCCATAGGCTTTGGTTAAAGGTAGTGTACCCTATTCCCTATAGGCTCTGGTTAAAGGTAGTGCATCCTATTCCCCATAGGCACTGGTTAAAGGTAGTGCACCCTATTCCCCATAGGCTCTGGTTAAAGGTAGTGCACCCTATTCCCTATAGACATTGCTTAAAGGTAGTGTACCCTATTCCCTATAGGCTCTGGTTAAAGGTAGTGCACCCTATTCCCTATAGGCTCTGGTTAAAGGTAGTGCACCCTATTCCCCATAGGCTCTGGTTAAAGGTAGTGCACCCTATTCCCTATAGACTCTGGTTAGAGGTAGTGCACCCTATTCCCTATAGACTCTGGTTAAAGGTAGTGCACCCTATTCCCCATAGGCTCTGGTTAAATGTAGTGGACCCTATTCCCTATAGGCTCTGGTTAAAGGTAGTGTACCCTATTCCCTATATACATTGGTTAAAGGTAGTGTACCCTATTCCCTATAGACTCTGGTTAAAGGTAGTGCACCCTATTCCCTATAGACTCTGGTTAAAGGTAGTGCACCCTATTCCCTATAGACTCTGGTTAAGGGTAGTGCACCCTATTCCCTATAGACTCTGGTTAAAGGTAGTGTACCCTATTCCCTATAGACTCTGGTTAAAGGTAGTGCACCCTATTCCCTATAGGCACTGGTTAAAGGTAGTGCACCCTATTCCCTATAGTCCCTGGTTAAAGGTAGTGCACCCTATTCCCTATAGACTCTGGTTAAAGGTAGTGCACCCTATTCCCCATAGACTCTGGTTAAAGGTAGTGCACCCTATTCCCAATAGACTCTGGTTAAAGGAAGTTCTCCCTATTCCCTATCGACTCTGGTTAAAGGTAGTGCACCCTATTCCCTATAGACTCTTGTTCAAGGTAGTGCACCTATTCACTATAGGTCCTGGTTAAAGGTAGTGCACCCTATTCACAATAGGCTCTGGTTAAAGGTAGTGCACCCTATTCCCTATAGGCTCTGGTTAAAGGTAGTGCACCCTATTCCCTATAGGCTCTGGTTAAAGGTAGTGCACCCTATTCCCTATAGGCTCTGGTTAAAGGTAGTGCACCTATTCCCTATATGCTCTGGTTAAAGGTAGTGCACCCTATCCCCTATAGGCTCTGGTTAAAGGTAGTGCACCCTATTCCCTATAGGCTCTGGTTAAAGGTAGTGCACCCTATTCCCTATAGGCTCTGGTTAAAGGTAGTGCACCCTATTCCCTATAGGCACTGGTTAAAGGTAGTGCACCCTATTCCCTATAGGCTCTGGTTAAAGGTAGTGCACCCTATTCCCTATAGACTCTGGTTAAAGGTAGTGCACCCTATTCCCAATAGACTCTGGTTAAAGGAAGTTCTCCCTATTCCCTATAGACTCTGGTTAAAGGTAGTGCACCCTATTCCCTATAGACTCTTGTTCAAGGTAGTGCACCCTATTCACAATAGGCTCTGGTTAAAGGTAGTGCACCCTATTCCCTATAGGCTCTGGTTAAAGGTAGTACACCCTATTCCCTATAGGCTCTGGTTAAAGGTAGTGCACCCTATTCCCTATAGGCTCTGGTTAAAGGTAGTGCACCCTATTCTTATATGCTCTGGTTAAAGGTAGTGCACCCTATTCCCTATAGGCTCTGGTTAAAGGTAGTGCACCCTATTCCCTATAGGCTCTGGTTAAAGGTAGTGCACCCTATTCCCTATAGGCTCTGGTTAAAGGTAGTGCACCCTATTCCCTATGGATGGGCCTCGTCAAAAGTAGTGTACTATATTGGAATAGGTTAATATCGGAATCGATGACAGTGCTTTGAACCACTTAAGCACAATGTAATTGATAATGATTTGATCAGCAGAAAAGCATTGATAATCATTGGCATCATTAATTAATTGACAAACTGTTTCCAGATGAATCAATCAATTGATCAATCAACCAACCAATCAATCAATCAATTTATCGCAGACAGAAGAGGAGCACATGGAACACTCTTCTCTATATATAAACACATGACCAGAGTCTATAGGGAATAGGGTGCACTATCTTTAACTAGGGCCTTTGGGGAATAGGGTGCACAACCTTTAACCAATGTCTATAGGGAATAGGGTGCACTACCTTTAACCAGAGTCTATAGGGAATAGGGTGCACTACCTTTAACAAGAGTCCATAGGGAATAGGGTGCACTACCTTTAACCAGAGTCTATAGGGAATAGGGTGCACTACCTTTAACCAGAGTCTATAGGGAATAGGGTGCACTACCTTTAACAAGAGTCCATAGGGAATAGGGTGCACTACCTTTAACCAGAGTCTATAGGGAATAGGGTGCACTACCTTTAACAAGAGTCCATAGGGAATAGGGTGCACTACCTTTAACCAGAGTCTATAGGGAATATGGTGCACTACCTTTGACAAGGGCCTCTATCTCTTAGCACTAACCCTGAGATACCTCTCTCTCCTCGCCTTTACCCTGAGATAACTCTCTCTCTTATCCCTAACCCTGAGATACCTCTCTCTCTCTCTTAACCCTAACCCTGAGATACCTCTCTCTCTTAACCCTAACCCAGAGATACCTCTCTCTCTCTCTTATCCCTAACCCTGAGATACCTCTCTCTCTCTCTTAACCCTAACCCTGAGATACCCCTCTCTCTTATCCCTAACCCTGAGATACTCTCTTAACCCTAACCCTGAGATACCCCTCTCTCTTATCCCTAACCCTGAGATACCCCTCTCTCTTATCCCTAACCCTGAGATACCTCTCTCTTATCCCTAACCCTGAGATTCCCCCTCTCTCTTATCCCTAACCCTCAGATACCCTCTCTTATCCCTAACCCTGAGATACCTCTCTCTTATCCCTAACCCTGAGATACCTCTCTCTCTCTCTTATCCCTAACCCTGAGATACTCTCTCTCTTAACCCTAACCCTGAGATACCCTCTCTCTCTTATCCCTAACCCTGAGATACCTCTCTCTCTAACCCTAACCCTGAGATACCCTCTCTCTCTCTTATCCCTAACCCTGAGATGCCCCCTCTCTCTTATCCCTAACCCTGAGATACCCCTCTCTCTCTTATCCCTAACCCTGAGATACCTCTCTCTTATCCCTAACCCTGAGATACCTCTCTCTTATCCCTAACCCTGAGATACCTCTCTCTCTCTTAACCCTAACCCTGAGATACCTCTCTCTTATCCCTAACCCTTAGATACCTCTCCCTCTCTCTTATCCCTAACCCTGAGATAACTCTCTCTTAACCCTAACCCTGAGATACCCCTCTCTCTTATCCCTAACCCTGAGATACCCCTCTCTTAACCCTA
>NW_027009404.1:10000-30000 GCF_036934945.1 Oncorhynchus masou masou | reverse complement strand
ACCAGGATGTCTCAGTGTTGTAATGTACCAGGATATCTCAGTGCTGTAATGTACCAGGATATATCAGTGCTGTAATGTACCAGGATATCTCAGTGTTGTAATGTACCAGGATATCTCAGTGTTGTAATGTACCAGGATATCTCAGTGTTGTAATGTACCAGGATGTCTCAGTGTTGTAATGTACCAGGATATCTCAGTGTTGTAATGTACCAGGATATCTCAGTGCTGTAATGTACCAGGATATCTCAGTGTTGTAATGTACCAGCACATCTCAGTGGGTCCAGTCTTATTGGTTTCCTCAGATATTCCTATCTCAACACGTCATCTGTCAATCACCAAAGTCAGACCAGTTTAATCATTTCATACATTTTCATAAATCACATCTGAAGGTCTCTTTCAGAGAGGAGAGGAGGGACATGACTAATGAATAAACTACTGTAGCTGTCCTCTCCTGCCCGTCTGCTGTAAGACAGTTCAATCTAAGCGACAGATATTGATGAGTGTGTTGCCGACCAGCCCCCTTCTGTCCGTCATATAGGTGTGTGTTTGTATGTGAAGGGGTTAAGGGGTTAATACGGTACCATGCAGCTCTCTCATGCTCGCTCATCCCCCCAGATCAGACATGAGGGAATTGATTATTATTCCTGAGTGGCTGGCTAGCGGCCCTGCAGCTTGAGGGGACAGGAAGTAGTGAGGGGACAGGAAGTAGTGAGGGGCCAGGAAGTAGTGAGGGGAAAGGAAGTAGTGAGGGGTTAGGAGGAGAGGAAGTAGTGAGGGGACTGGAGGAGAGGAAGTAGTGAGGGGATAGGAGGAGAGGAAGTAGTGAGGGGACAGGAGGAGAGGAAGAAGAGAGGGGACAGGAGGAGAGGAAGTAGTGAGGGGATAGGAGGAGAGGAAGTAGTGAGGGGACTGGAGGAGAGGAAGAAGTCAGGGGACAGGAGGAGAGGAAGAAGTCAGGGACAGGAGGAGAGGAAGTAGTGAGGGGACAGGAGGAGAGGAAGTAGTGAGGGGACTGGAGGAGAAGAAGAAGTGAGGGGATAGGAGGAGAGGAAGTAGTGAGGGGATAGGAGGAGAGGAAGAAGTGAGGGGACAGGAGGAGAGGAAGTAGTGAGGGGACAGGAGGAGAGGAAGTAGTGAGGGGATAGGAGGAGAGGAAGTAGTGAGGGGACTGGAGGAGAAGAAGAAGTGAGGGGATAGGAGGAGAGGAAGTAGTGAGGGGATAGGAGGAGAGGAAGTAGTGAGGGGACTGGAGGAGAAGAAGAAGTGAGGGGATAGGAGGAGAGGAAGTAGTGAGGGGATAGGAGGAGAGGAAGAAGTGAGGGGACAGGAGGAGAGGAAGTAGTGAGGGGACAGGAGGAGAGGAAGTAGTGAGGGGATAGGAGGAGAGGAAGTAGTGAGGGGACTGGAGGAGAAGAAGAAGTGAGGGGATAGGAGGAGAGGAAGTAGTGAGGGGATAGGAGGAGAGGAAGTAGTGAGGGGATAGGAGGAGAGGAAGTAGTGAGGGGACAGGAGGAGAGGAAGTAGTGAGGGGACAGGAGGAGAGGAAGTAGTGAGGGGACAGGAGGAGAGGAAGAAGTGAGGGGACAGGAGGAGAGGAAGTAGTGAGGGGACAGGAGGAGAGGAAGTAGTGAGGGGTTAGGAGGAGAGGAAGTAGTGAGGGGACAGGAGGAGAGGAAGTAGTGAGGGGATAGGAGGAGAGGAAGTAGTGAGGGGATAGGAGGAGAGGAAGTAGTGAGGGGACAGGAGGAGAGGAAGTAGTGAGGGGACAGGAGGAGAGGAAGTAGTGAGGGGACAGGAGGAGAGGAAGTAGTGAGGGGACAGGAGGAGAGGAAGAAGTGAGGGGATAGGAAGAAGTGAGGGGTTAGGAAGAGAGGAAGAAGTCAGGGGACAGGAGGAGAGGAAGTAGTGAGGGGACTGGAGGAGAGGAAGTAGTGAGGGGACAGGAGGAGAGGAAGTAGTGAGGGGTTAGGAGGAGAGGAAGTAGTGAGGGGTTAGGAGGAGAGGAAGAAGTGAGGGGATAGGAGGAGAGGAAGTAGTGAGGGGACAGGAGGAGAGGAAGTAGTGAGGGGACAGGAGGAGAGGAAGTAGTGAGGGGATAGGAGGAGAGGAAGTAGTGAGGGGTTAGGAGGAGAGGAAGAAGTGATGGGATAGGAGGAGAGGAAGTAGTGAGGGGATAGGAGGAGAGGAAGTAGTGAGGGGATAGGAGGAGAGGAAGAAGTGAGGGGATAGGAGGAGAGGAAGAAGTGATGGGATAGGAGGAGAGGAAGTAGTGAGGGGGATAGGAGGAGAGGAAGTAGTGAGGGGATAGGAGGAGAGGAAGTAGTGAGGGGATAGGAGGAGAGGAAGTAGTGAGGGGATAGGAGGAGAGGAAGAAGTGATGGGATAGGAGGAGAGGAAGTAGTGAGGGGATAGGAGGAGAGGAAGTAGTGAGGGGATAGGAGAGGAAGTAGTGAGGGGATAGGAGGAGAGGAAGAAGTGATGGGATAGGAGGAGAGGAAGTAGTGAGGGGATAGGAGGAGAGGAAGTAGTGAGGGGACAGGGAGGAGAGGAAGTAGTGAGGGGACAGGAGGAGAGGAAGTAGTGAGGGGACAGGAGGAGAGGAAGTAGTGAGGGTTAGGAGGAGAGGAAGTAGTGAAGGGACAGGAGGAGAGGAAGTAGTGAGGGGACAGGAGGAGAGGAAGTAGTGAGGGGTTAGGAGGAGAGGAAGTAGTGAGGGGACAGGAGGAGAGGAAGTAGTGAGGGGACAGGAGGAGAGGAAGTAGTGAGGGGATAGGAGGAGAGGAAGTAGTGAGGGGACTGGAGGAGAGGAAGAAGTGAGGGGACAGGAGGAGAGGAAGTAGTGAGGGGATAGGAGGAGAGGAAGTAGTGAGGGGTTAGGAGGAGAGGAAGTAGTGGGGGACAGGAGGAGAGGAAGAAGTGAGGGGATAGGAGGAGAGGAAGTAGTGAGGGGACTGGAGGAGAGGAAGAAGTGAGGGGACAGGAGGAGAGGAAGTAGTGAGGGGGTTAGGAGTAGAGGAAGTAGTGAGGGGACAGGAGGAGAGGAAGTAGTGAGGGGACAGGAGGAGAGGAAGTAGTGAGGGGATAGGAGGAGAGGAAGTAGTGAGGGGTTAGGAGGAGAGGAAGTAGTGGGGGACAGGAGGAGAGGAAGAAGTGAGGGGATAGGAGGAGAGGAAGTAGTGAGGGGTTAGGAGGAGAGGAAGTAGTGAGGGGATAGGAGGAGAGGAAGTAGTGAGGGGATAGGAGGAGAGGAAGAAGTGAGGGGATAGGGAGGAGAGGAAGTAGTGAGGGGACAGGAGGAGAGGAAGTAGTGAGGGGATAGGAGGAGAGGAAGTAGTGAGGGGATAGGAGGAGAGGAAGTAGTGAGGGGATAGGAGGAGAGGAAGAAGTGAGGGGACAGGAGGAGAGGAAGTAGTGAGGGGACAGGAGGAGAGGAAGTAGTGAGGGGATAGGAGGAGAGGAAGTAGTGGGGGACTGGAGGAGAAGAAGAAGTGAGGGGATAGGAGGAGAGGAAGTAGTGAGGGGATAGGAGGAGAGGAAGTAGTGAGGGGATAGGAGGAGAGGAAGTAGTGAGGGGACAGGAGGAGAGGAAGTAGTGAGGGGACAGGAGGAGAGGAAGTAGTGAGGGGACAGGAGGAGAGGAAGAAGTGAGGGGACAGGAGGAGAGGAAGTAGTGAGGGGACAGGAGGAGAGGAAGTAGTGAGGGGTTAGGAGGAGAGGAAGTAGTGAGGGGACTGGAGGAGAGGAAGTAGTGAGGGGATAGGAGGAGAGGAAGTAGTGAGGGGATAGGAGGAGAGGAAGTAGTGAGGGGACAGGAGGAGAGGAAGTAGTGAGGGGACAGGAGGAGAGGAAGTAGTGAGGGGACAGGAGGAGAGGAAGAAGTGAGGGGACAGGAGGAGAGGAAGAAGTGAGGGGATAGGAAGAAGTGAGGGGTTAGGAAGAGAGGAAGAAGTCAGGGGACAGGAGGAGAGGAAGTAGTGAGGGGACTGGAGGAGAGGAAGTAGTGAGGGGACAGGAGGAGAGGAAGTAGTGAGGGGTTAGGAGGAGAGGAAGTAGTGAGGGGTTAGGAGGAGAGGAAGAAGTGAGGGGATAGGAGGAGAGGAAGTAGTGAGGGGACAGGAGGAGAGGAAGTAGTGAGGGGACAGGAGGAGAGGAAGTAGTGAGGGGATAGGAGGAGAGGAAGTAGTGAGGGGTTAGGAGGAGAGGAAGAAGTGATGGGATAGGAGGAGAGGAAGTAGTGAGGGGATAGGAGGAGAGGAAGTAGTGAGGGGATAGGAGGAGAGGAAGAAGTGAGGGGATAGGAGGAGAGGAAGAAGTGATGGGATAGGAGGAGAGGAAGTAGTGAGGGGATAGGAGGAGAGGAAGTAGTGAGGGGATAGGAGGAGAGGAAGTAGTGAGGGGATAGGAGGAGAGGAAGTAGTGAGGGGATAGGAGGAGAGGAAGAAGTGATGGGATAGGAGGAGAGGAAGTAGTGAGGGGATAGGAGGAGAGGAAGTAGTGAGGGGATAGGAGGAGAGGAAGTAGTGAGGGGATAGGAGGAGAGGAAGAAGTGATGGGATAGGAGGAGAGGAAGTAGTGAGGGGATAGGAGGAGAGGAAGTAGTGAGGGGACAGGAGGAGAGGAAGTAGTGAGGGGACAGGAGGAGAGGAAGTAGTGAGGGGACAGGAGGAGAGGAAGTAGTGAGGGGTTAGGAGGAGAGGAAGTAGTGAAGGGACAGGAGGAGAGGAAGTAGTGAGGGGACAGGAGGAGAGGAAGTAGTGAGGGGTTAGGAGGAGAGGAAGTAGTGAGGGGACAGGAGGAGAGGAAGTAGTGAGGGGACAGGAGGAGAGGAAGTAGTGAGGGGATAGGAGGAGAGGAAGTAGTGAGGGGACTGGAGGAGAGGAAGAAGTGAGGGGACAGGAGGAGAGGAAGTAGTGAGGGGATAGGAGGAGAGGAAGTAGTGAGGGGTTAGGAGGAGAGGAAGTAGTGGGGGACAGGAGGAGAGGAAGAAGTGAGGGGATAGGAGGAGAGGAAGTAGTGAGGGGACTGGAGGAGAGGAAGAAGTGAGGGGACAGGAGGAGAGGAAGTAGTGAGGGGTTAGGAGGAGAGGAAGTAGTGAGGGGACAGGAGGAGAGGAAGTAGTGAGGGGACAGGAGGAGAGGAAGTAGTGAGGGGATAGGAGGAGAGGAAGTAGTGAGGGGTTAGGAGGAGAGGAAGTAGTGGGGGACAGGAGGAGAGGAAGAAGTGAGGGGATAGGAGGAGAGGAAGTAGTGAGGGGTTAGGAGGAGAGGAAGTAGTGAGGGGATAGGAGGAGAGGAAGTAGTGAGGGGATAGGAGGAGAGGAAGAAGTGAGGGGATAGGAGGAGAGGAAGTAGTGAGGGGATAGGAGGAGAGGAAGTAGTGAGATGATAGGAGGAGAGGAAGTAGTGAGATGATAGGAGGAGAGGAAGTAGTGAGGGGATAGGAGGAGAGGAAGAAGTCAGGGGATAGGAAGAAGTGAGGGGTTAGGAGGAGAGGAAGTAGTGAGGGGACAGGAGGAGAGGAAGAAGTGAGGGGATAGGAGGAGAGGAAGTAGTGAGGGGATAGGAGGAGAGGAAGTAGTGAGGGGTTAGGAGGAGAGGAAGTAGTGAGGGGATAGGAGGAGAGGAAGTAGTGAGGGGATAGGAGGAGAGGAAGTAGTCAGGGGATAGGAGGAGAAGAAGAAGTGAGGGGATAGGAGGAGAGGAAGTAGTGAGGGGATAGGAGGAGAGGAGGAAGTAGTGAGGGGACAGGAGGAGAGGAAGAAGTGAGGGGATAGGAGGAGAGGAAGTAGTGAGGGGACAGGAGGAGAGGAAGAAGTCAGGGGATAGGAGGAGAAGAAGAAGTGAGGGGATAGGAGGAGAGGAAGTAGTGAGGGGACAGGAGGAGAGGAAGAAGTCAGGGGACAGGAGGAGAGGAAGTAGTGAGGGGATAGGAGGAGAGGAAGAAGTCAGGGGACAGGAGGAGAGGAAGAAGAGAGGGGACAGGAGGAGAGGAAGCAGAGTGCTTATTAGCTAATCCAGTACAGAGGCCTCACTCTTCTATAGCTTCTCCATCTTCTCTTTTCCCCCCCTCTCCCTCCCCCCGCCCTCCCTTTCCCTCTTTCCTCCGCTCCCCCCCGCTTCTCCCCTCTCCCCCATCTCTCCCTCTCCTCTGTCCCTCCTCTCCTCTCACCCCTTTCCACCCTCTCTCTCTTCTTCCCTTTCCTCCCTCTCCCTCCCTTTCCTCTCTCTTCCCTCTCCCCTCTCTCCCCTTTATCTCTCTCTCACCTCTCCCCCTTCCCCACTTTCTCCAACAGTAGCAGACTGCAAACATAACCATGTTTGACTAGTGAGGGGGGTGAGAGAGGACAGGGAGACACACCATCCTCTCCAGTATTAGTGCTGCTACCTCTAAGTGTTGGTCTATGTGGACAGCTTTAGGGATTAGAAGTGAAAACAGCAGACCTGACCTCTTCCAGCCAGGACCAGGGTTGTACTGTCATCAGACAGACAGACAGACAGACAGACAGACAGACAGACAGACAGACAGACAGACAGACAGGACTAGCGAAATGTAAAAAATGCAGGACAAAGTTACCATTCTTTCAAGATACATGCAAAGTAGAGATACCCATGGGAGGGTAGATTACAACAGGACATACAAACAGTTTGAGCTCATTAGCTACAGCACAACATGATCTAAAAGAGAAAGGGAACTTCCTGTCCCTGATCTCTCCTCACCCCTCCCTAACCCTAGATCTCTCCTCACCCCTCCCTAACCCTAGATCTCTCCTGACCCCTCCTAACCCTGTCACTGATCTCTCCTCACCCCTCCCTAACCCTGTCACTGATCTCTCCTGACCCCTCCCTAACCCTAGATCTCTCCTGACCCCTCCTAACCCTGTCCCTGATCTCTCCTGACCCCTCCTAACCCTAGATCTCTCCTGACCCCTCCTAACCCTGTCCCTGATCTCTCCTGACCCCTCCTAACCCTAGATCTCTCCTGACCCCTCCCTAACCCTAGATCTCTCCTGACCCCTCCTAACCCTGTCACTGATCTCTCCTGACCCCTCCCTAACCCTAGATCTCTCCTGACCCCTCCTAACCCTGTCAATGATCTCTCCTGACCCCTCCTAACCCTAGATCTCTCCTGACCCCTCCTAACCCTGTCACTGATCTCTCCTCACCCCTCCCTAACCCTAGATCTCTCCTGACCCCTCCCTAACCCTAGATCTCTCCTGACCCCTCCCTAACCCTAGATCTCTCCTGACCCCTCCTAACCCTGTCACTGATCTCTCCTCACCCCTCCCTAACCCTAACCCTAGATCTCTCCTGACCCCTCCCTAACCCCTCCTAACCCTGTCACTGATCTCTCCTCACCCCTCCCTAACCCTAGATCTCTCCTGACCCCTCCCTAACCCTAGATCTCTCCTGACCCCTCCTAACCCTGTCACTGATCTCTCCTGACCCCTCCTAACCCTATCACTGATCTCTCCTGACCCCTCCCTAACCCTAGATCTCTCCTGACCCCTCCTAACCCTGTCACTGATCTCTCCTGACCCCTCCCTAACCCTAGATCTCTCCTGACCCCTCCTAACCCTGTCACTGATCTCTCCTCACCCCTCCCTAAACCTGTCACTGATCTCTCCTGACCCCTCCCTAACCCTAGATCTCTCCTGACCCCTCCTAACCCTGTCACTGATCTCTCCTCACCCCTCCCTAACCCTGTCACTGATCTCTCCTGACCCCTCCCTAACCCTAGATCTCTTGACCCCTCCCAAACCCTGTCCCTGATCTCTCCTGACCCCTCCCTAACCCTAGATCTCTCCTGACCCCTCCCAAACCCTGTCCCTGATCTCTCCTGGCCCCTCCCTAACCCTGTCCCTGATCTGTCCTGACCCCTCCCTAACCCTGCCACCGATCTGTCCTGACCCCTCCCTAACCCTAACCCTAGATCTCTCCTGTGTGTGTGTGTGTGTGTGTGTGTGTGTGTGTGTGTGTGTGTGTGTGTGTGTGTGTGTGTGTGTGTGTGTGTGTGTGTGTGTGTGTGTGTGTGTGTGTGTGTGTGTGTGTGTGTGTGTGTGTGTGTGTGTGTGTGTGTGTGTGTGTGTGTGTGTGTGTGTGTGTGAGAGAGAGAGAGAGAGTGAGAGAGAGAGAGAGAGATAGAAAGAGACAGTGTGAGAGAGAGAGACTCAGATGGGACTCAATGAGTAATATATATATATATCAAATGGGACTCAATGAGTCATATATATATATCAAATGGGAAGTATATACATAGAAAAAACCTTTTCCCAAACACAGTGTGTCTAAACTCTGGTGTCCAAACACCCAGCGCTCCCTAGGCCTTCTGTCTGAGGTCCGACTAGGCTCACCCAGCCACATAATAATACACACAGGCACAGCACTGAAGGGAGTGATTGAAAGAGCTTCTTCTACTTTCCCCAACGCATAAGTGGTTATATCCATCCTGCTACAACGAGAAGACTTCCACCCTGTTACCATATATCGGGTTAACGCAAGTATTTCCCGTGACTGTGCCACAAAACCAAATGTTTACCTGGCCCAATACTCCACCCTGGACTAGAACAGCCTCCATGACCAGGTCCACCCTGGACTAGATCAGCCTCTATGACCAGGTCCACCCTGGACTAGAACAGCCTCTATGACCAGGTCCACCCTGGACTAGAACAGCCTCTATGACCAGGTCCACCCTGGACTAGAACAGCCTCTATGACCAGGTCCACCCTGGACTAGAACAGCCTCTATGACCAGGTCCACCCTGGACTAGAACAGCCTCTATGACCAGGTCCACCCTGGACTAGAACAGCCTCTATGACCAGGTCCACCCTGGACTAGAACAGCCTCTATGACCAGGTCCACCCTGGACTAGAACAGCCTCCATGACCAGGTCCACCCTGGACTAGAACAGCCTCCATGACCAGGTCCACCCTGGACTAGAACAGCCTCTATGACCAGGTCCACCCTGGACTAGATCAGCCTCTATGACCAGGTCCACCCTGGACTAGAACAGCCTCTATGACCAGGTCCACCCTGGACTAGAACAACCTCTATGACCAGGTCCACCCTGGACTAGAACAGCCTCTATGACCAGGTCCACCCTGGACTAGAACAGCCTCTATGACCAGGTCCACCCTGGACAAGAACAGCCTCTATGACCAGGTCCACCCTGGACTAGAACAGCCTCTATGACCAGGTCCACCCTGGACTAGAACAGCCTCTATGACCAGGCCCACCCTGGACTAGAACAGCCTCTATGACCAGGCCCACCCTGGACTAGAACAGCCTCTATGACCAGGCCCACCCTGGACTAGAACAGCCTCTATGACCAGGCCCACCCTGGACTAGAACAGCCTCTATGACCAGACCCATCCTGGACTAGAACAGCCTCTATGACCAGGCCCACCCTGGACTAGAACAGCCTCTATGACCAGGTCCACCCTGGACTAGAACAGCCTCTATGACCAGGTCCACCCTGGACTAGAACAGCCTCTATGACCAGGTCCACCCTGGACAAGAACAGCCTCTATGACCAGGTCCACCCTGGACTAGAACAGCCTCTATGACCAGGTCCACCCTGGACTAGAACAGCCTCTATGACCAGGTCCACCCTGGACTAGAACAGCCTCTATGACCAGGTCCACCCTGGACTAGAACAGCCTCTATGAACAGGCCCACCCTGGACTAGAACAGCCTCTATAACCAGGTCCACCCTGGACTAGAACAGCCTCTATGACCAGACCCACCCTGGACTAGAACAGCCTCTATGACCAGGCCCACCCTGGACTAGAACAGCCTCTATGACCAGGTCCACCCTGGACTAGAACAGCCTCTATGACCAGACCCACCCTGGACTAGAACAGCCTCTATGACCAGGCCCACCCTGGACTAGAACAGCCTCTATGACCAGGTCCACCCTGGACTAGAACAGCCTCTATGACCAGGCCCACCCTGGACTAGAACAGCCTCTATGACCAGGCCCACCCTGGACTAGAACAGCCTCTATGACCAGGCCCACCCTGGACTAGAACAGCCTCTATGACCAGGTCCACCCTGGACTAGAAGAGCCTCTATGACCAGGTCCACCCTGGACTAGAACAGCCTCTATGACCAGGTCCACCCTGGACTAGAACAGCCTCTATGACCAGGTCCACCCTGGACTAGAACAGCCTCTATGACCAGGTCCACCCTGGACTAGAACAGCCTCTATGACCAGGTCCACCCTGGACTAGAACAGCCTCTATGACCAGGTCCACCCTGGACTAGAACAGCCTCTATGACCAGGTCCACCCTGGACTAGAACAGCTCTCTCAGACCAAATCCCGGAGTCTCTCAGAGCCTTCACAGTCAGCCCACTAACACCTCTCTCAGACCAAAACCCAGAGTCTCTCAGAGCCTTCACAGTCAGCCCATTAACACCTCTCTCAGTCCAACCCAGAGTCTCTCAGAGCCTTCACAGTCAGCCCACTAACACCTCTCTCAGTCCAACCCAGAGTCTCTCAGAGCCTTCACAGTCAGCCCACTAACACCTCTCTCAGTCCAACCCAGAGTCTCTCAGAGCCTTCACAGTCAGCCCACTAACACCTCTCTCAGTCCAACCCAGAGTCTCTCAGAGCCTTCACAGTCAGCCCACTAACACCTCTCTCAGACCAACCCAGAGCCTCTCAGAACCTTCACAGTCAGCCCACGAACACCTCTCTCAGTCCAACCCAGAGTCTCTCAGAGCCTTCACAGTCAGCCCACTAACACCTCTCTCAGACCAACGCAGAGCCTCTCAGAGCCTTCACAGTCAGCCCACGAACACCTCTCTCAGTCCAACGCAGAGCCTCTCAGAGCCTTCACAGTCAGCCCACTAACACCTCTCTCAGACCAACCCAGAGCCTCTCAGAACCTTCACAGTCAGCCCACTAACACCTCTCTCAGACCAACCCAGAGTCTCTCAGAACCTTCACAGTCAGCCCACGAACACCTCTCTCAGTCCAACCCAGAGGATCTCAGAGCCTTCACAGTCAGCCCACTAACACCTCTCTCAGACCAACGCAGAGCCTCTCAGAGCCTTCACAGTCAGCCCACTAACACCTCTCTCAGACCAACCCAGAGCCTCTCAGAGCCTTCACAGTCAGCCACTAACACCTCTCTCAGACCAACCCAGAGTCTCTCAGAGCCTTCACAGTCAGCCCACTAACACCTCTCTCAGACCAACCCAGAGTCTCTCAGAGCCTTCACAGTCAGCCCACTAACACCTCTCTCAGACCAACCCAGAGTCTCTCAGAGCCTTCACAGTCAGCCACTAACACCTCTCTCAGACCAACCCAGAGTCTCTCAGAGCCTTCACAGTCAGCCCACTAACACCTCTCTCAGACCAACCCAGAGTCTCTCAGAGCCTTCACAGTCAGCCCACTAACACCTCTCTCAGACCAACCCAGAGTCTCTCAGAGCCTTCACAGTCAGCCACTAACACCTCTCTCAGACCAAAACCCAGAGGTTCTCAGAGCCTTCACAGTCAGCCCACTAACACCTCTCTCAGACCAACCCAGAGTCTCTCAGAGCCTTCACAGTCAGCCCACTAACACCTCTCTCAGACCAACCCAGAGTCTCTCAGAGCCTTCACAGTCAGCCCACTAACACCTCTCTCAGACCAACCCAGAGTCTCTCAGAGCCTTCACAGTCAGCCCACTAACACCTCTCTCAGACCAACCCAGAGTCTCTCAGAGCCTTCACAGTCAGTCACTAACACCTCTCTCAGACCAAAACCCAGAGGTTCTCAGAGCCTTCACAGTCAGCCCACTAACACCTCTCTCAGACCAAAACCCAGAGGTTCTCAGAGCCTTCACAGTCAGCCCACTAACACCTCTCTCAGACCAAAACCCAGAGGTTCTCAGAGCCTTCACAGTCAGCCACTAACACCTCTCTCAGACCAACCCAGAGTCTCTCAGAGCCTTCACAGTCAGCCCACTAACACCTCTCTCAGACCAACCCAGAGTCTCTCAGAGCCTTCACAGTCAGCCCACTAACACCTCTCTCAGACGAAAACCCAGAGTCTCTCAGAGCCTTCACAGTCAGCCCACTAACACCTCTCTCAGACCAAAACCCAGAGTCTCTCAGAGCCTTCACAGTCAGCCACTAACACCTCTCTCAGACCAACCCAGAGTCTCTCAGAGCCTTCACAGTCAGTCACTAACACCTCTCTCAGACCAAAACCCAGAGTCTCTCAGAGCCTTCACAGTCAGCCACTAACACCTCTCTCAGACCAAAACCCAGAGTCTCTCAGAGCCTTCACAGTCAGCCACTAACACCTCTCTCAGACCAACCCAGAGTCTCTCAGAGCCTTCACAGTTAGCCCAATACTTATTTTCAACCATAATTTGCAAATAAATTCATTAAAAATCCTACAATGTGATTTTCTGGATTTTTCTCATTTTGTCTATAGACCTCCCTCTTCCCTCTATAGACCTCACTCTTCCCTCTATAGACCTCCCTCTTCCCTCTATAGACCTCCCTCTTCCCTCTATAGACCTCACTCTTCCCTCTATAGACCTCCCTCTTCCCTCTATAGACCTCCCTCTCCCTCTATAGACCTCCCTCTCCCTCTATAGACCTCCCTCTCCCTCTATAGACCTCCCTCTTCCCTCTATAGTTCTCCCTCTTCCCTCTATAGACCTCGCTCTTCCCTCTATAGACCTCCCTCTTCCCTATATAGTTCTCTCTCTTCCCTCAGTAGATCTCTCTCTTCCCTCTATAGACCTCCCTCTTCCCTCTATAGACCTCTCTCTTCCCTCTATAGACCTCCCTCTTCCCTCTATAGACCTCTCTCTTCCCTCTATAGACCTCCCTCTTCCCTCTATAGACCTCCCTCTTCCCCCTCTTTATAGACCTCCCTCTTCCCTCTATAGACCTCCCTCTTCCCCCTCTTTATAGACCTCCCTCTTCCCTCTATAGATCTCCCTCTTCCCACTATAGACCTCCCTCTTCCCCCTCTTTATAGACCTCCCTCTTCCCTCTATAGACCTCTCTCTTCCCTCTATATACCTCCCTCTTCCCTCTATAGACCTCCCTCTTCCCCCTCTTTATAGACCTCCCTCTTCCCTCTATAGACCTCCCTCTTCCCCCTCTTTATAGACCTCCCTCTTCCCTCTATAGACCTCCCTCTTCCCACTATAGACCTCCCTCTTCCCTCTATGGACCTCCCTCTCCCTCTATAGACCTCCCTCTTCCTCTATAGACATCCCTCTTCCCTCTATAGACCTCTCTCTTCCCTCTATAGTTCTCCCTCTTCCCTCTATAGACCTCTCTCTTCCCTCTATAGACCTCCTTCTTCCCTCTATAGACCTCTCTCTTCCCTCTATAGACCTCTCTCTTCCCTCTATAGACCTCTCTATTTCCTCTATAGACCTCCCTCTACCCTCTATAGACCTCTCTCTTCCCTCTATAGACCTCCCTCTTCCCTCTATAGACCTCCCTCTTCCCTTTATAGATCTCCCTCTTCACCCTCTTTATAGACCTCCCTCTTCCCTCTATAGACCTCCCTCTTCCCCCTCTTTGTAGACCTCCCTCTTCCCTCTATAGACCTCCCTCTTCCCTCTATAGACCTCCCTCTTCCCTCTATAGACCTCCCTCTTCCCTCTATAGTGCTCTCTCTTCCCTCTATAGACCTCTCTCCTCCCTCTATAGACCACTCTTCCCTCTATAGACCTCCCTCTTCCCCTTCGTTATAGACCTCCCTCTTCACTCTATAGTTCTCTCTCTTCCCTCTATAGACCTCCCTCTTCCCTCTATAGACCTCCCTCTTCCCTCTATAGACCTCCCTCTTCCCTCTATAAACCTCAAATCTTCCCCCTCTTTATAGACCTCCCTCTTCCCTCTATAGACCTCCCTCTTCCCTCTATAGACCTCCCTCTTCCCAATATAGTTCTCTCTCTTCCCTCTATAGACCTCTCTCTTCCCTCTATAGACCTCTCTTCCCTCTATAGACCTCCCTCTTCCCCTTCTTTATAGACCTCCCTCTTCCCTCTATAAACCTCTATCTTCCCTCTGTAGACCTCCCTCTTCCCTCTATAGACCTCTCTCTTCCCTCTATAGACCTCTCTTCCCTCTATAGACCTCCCTCTTCCCCTTCTTTATAGACCTCCCTCTTCCCTCTATAAACCTCTATCTTCCCTCTGTAGACCTCTCTCTTCCCTCTATAGACCTCCCTCTTCCCCCTCTTTATAGACCTCCCCCTTCCCTGTCTTTATAGACCTCCCTCTTATCCTCTATAAAACACACTCTCTTCCCTCTATAGACCTCCCTCTTCCCTCTATAGACCTCCCTCCTCCCTCTATAAACCTCTCTCCTCCCTCTATAAAACTCTATCTTCCCTCTATAAACCTCTCTCTTCCCTCTGTAAACCTCCCTCTTCCCTCCATAGACCTCCCTCTTCCCTCCATAGACCTCCCTCTTCCCTCTATTGACCTCTCTCTTCCCCTCTATAGGTCTCCCTCTTCCCCCTCTTTATAGACCTCCCTCTTCCCCCTCTTTATAGACCTCCCTCTTCCCTCTATAGATCTCCCTCTTCCCACTATAGACCTCCCTCTTCCCTCTATAGACCTCCCTCTCCCTCTATAGACCTCCCTCCCCCCCTATAGACCCCCCTCTTCCCTCTATAGACCTCTCTCTTCCCTCTATAGACCTCCCTCTTCCCTCTATAGTTCTCTCTCTTCCCTCTATAGACCTCCCTCTTCCCTCTATAGACCTCCCTCTTCCCCCTCTTTATAGACCTCCCTCTTCCCTCTATAGACCTCTCTCTTCCCTCTATAGACCTCCCTCTTCCCTCTATAGACCTCCCTCTTCCCCTCTTTATAGACCTCCCTCTTCCCTCTATAGACCTCCCTCTTCCCCCTCTTTATAGACCTCCCTCTTCCCTCTATAGATCTCCCTCTTCCCACTATAGACCTCCCTCTTCCCACTATAGACCTCCCTCTTCCCTCTATAGACCTCCCTCTCCCTCTATAGACCTCCCTCTTCCTCTATAGACCTCCCTCTTCCCTCTATAGACCTCCCTCTTCCCTCTATAGTTCTCTCTCTTCCCTCTATAGTTCTCTCTCTTCCCTCTATAGACCTCTCTCTTCCCTCTATAGACCTCCTTCTTCCCTCTATAGACCTCTCTCTTCCCTCTATAGACCTCCCTCTTCCCTCTATAGACCTCCCTCTTCCCTCTATAAACCTCAAATCTTCCCCCTCTTTATAGACCTCCCTCTTCCCTCTATAGACCTCCCTCTTCCCTCTATAGACCTCCCTCTTCCCTCTATAGTTCTCTCTCTTCACCCTCTTTATAGACCTCCCTCTTCCCCCTCTTTGTATACCTCCCTCTTCCCTCTATAGACCTCCCTCTTCCCTCTATAGTGCTCTCTCTTCCCTCTATAGACCTCCCTCTCCCTCTATAGACCTCCCTCTTCCCTCTATAGACCTCCCTCTTCCCTCTATAGACCTCCCTCTTCCCTCTATAGTGCTCTCTCTTCCCTCTATAGACCTCTCTCCTCCCTCTATAGACCACTCTTCCCTCTATAGACCTCCCTCTTCCCCTTCGTTATAGACCTCCCTCTTCACTCTATAGTTCTCTCTCTTCCCTCTATAGACCTCCCTCTTCCCTCTATAGACCTCCCTCTTCCCTCTATAAACCTCAAATCTTCCCCCTCTTTATAGACCTCCCTCTTCCCTCTATAGACCTCCCTCTTCCCTCTATAGACCTCCCTCTTCCCTCTATAGACCTCCCTCTTCCCTCTATAGTTCTCTCTCTTCCCTCTATAGACCTCTCTCTTCCCTCTATAGACCTCTCTTCCCTCTATAGACCTCCCTCTTCCCCCTCTTTATAGACCTCCCTCTTCCCCCTCTTTATAGACCTCCCTCTTCCCTCTATAGATCTCCCTCTTCCCTCTGTAGACCTCCCTCTTCCCTCTATAGACCTCCCTCTTCCCTCTATAGACCTCCCCCTTCCCCCTCTTTATAGACCTCCCCCTTCCCTGTCTTTATAGACCTCCCTCTTATCCTCTATAAAACACACTCTCTTCCCTCTATAGACCTCCCTCTTCCCTCTATAGACCTCCTCCTCCCTCTATAAACCTCTCTCCTCCCTCTATAAAACTCTATCTTCCCTCTATAAACCTCTCTCTTCCCTCTGTAAACCTCCCTCTTCCCTCCATAGACCTCCCTCTTCCCTCCATAGACCTCCCTCTTCCCTCTATTGACCTCTCTCTTCCCTCTATAGGTCTCCCTCTTCCCCCTCTTTATAGACCTCCCTCTTCCCCCTCTTTATAGACCTCCCTCTTCCCTCTATAGATCTCCCTCTTCCCTCTAGAGACCTCACTCTTCCCTCTATAGACCTCCCTCTATAGACCACCTTCTCCCTCTATAGACCTCCCTCTTCCCTCTATAGACCTCCCTCTTCCCTCTATAGACCTCCCTCTCCCTCTATAGAACTCCCTCTCCCTCTATATACCACCTCCTCCCTCTATAGACCTCCCTCTTCCCTCTATAGACCTCCCTCTCCCTCTATAGACCTCCCTCTCCCTCTATAGACCTCTCTCTTCCCTCTATAGACCTCCCTCTTCCCTCTATAGACCTCCCTCTTCCCCCTCTTTATAGACCTCCCTCTTCCCTCTATAGACCTCCCTCTCCCTCTATAGACCTCCCTCTTCCCTCTCTTTATAGACCTCCCTCTTCCCTCTATAGACCTCCCTCTTGTCTCTATAGACCTCTCTCTCCCTCTATAGACCTCGCTCTCCCTCTATAGACCACCTTCTCCCTCTATAGACCACCTTCTCCCTCTATAGACCTCCCTCTTCCCTCTATAGTTCTCTCTCTTCCCTCTATGACCTCCCTCTTCCCTCTATAGACCTCCCTCTTCCCTCTATAGTTCTCTCTCTTCCCTCTATAGTTCTCTCTCTTCCCTCTATAGACCTCTCTCTGCCCTCTATAGACCTCCTTCTTCCCTCTATAGACCTCTCTCTTCCCTCTATAGACCTCTCTCTTCCCTCTATAGACCTCTCTATTCCCTCTATAGACCTCCCTCTACCCTCTATAGACCTCTCTCTTGCCTCTATAGACCTCCCTCTTCCCTCTATAGACCTCCCTCTTCCCTCTATAGATCTCCCTCTTCACCCTCTTTATAGACCTCCCTCTTCCCTCTATAGACTTCCCTCTTCCCCCTCTTTGTAGACCTCCCTCTTCCCTCTATAGACCTCCCTCTTCCCTCTATAGACCTCCCTCTTCCCTCTATAGTGCTCTCTCTTCCCTCTATAGACCTCTCTCCTCCCTCTATAGACCACTCTTCCCTCTATAGACCTCCCTCTTCCCCTTCGTTATAGACCTCCCTCTTCACTCTATAGTTCTCTCTCTTCCCTCTATAGACCTCCCTCTTCCCTCTATAGACCTCCCTCTTCCCTCTATAGACCTCCCTCTTCCCTCTATAAACCTCAAATCTTCCCCCTCTTTATAGACCTCCCTCTTCCCTCTATAGACCTCCCTCTTCCCTCTATAGACCTCCCTCTTCCCTCTATAGACCTCCCTCTTCCCTCTATAGTTCTCTCTCTTCCCTCTATAGACCTCTCTCTTCCCTCTATAGACCTCTCTTCCCTCTATAGACCTCCCTCTTCCCCTTCTTTATAGACCTCCCTCTTCCCTCTATAGACCTCCCTCTTCCCTCTATAGACCTCCCTCTTCCCTCTATAGACCTCCCTCTTCCCTCTATAGTTCTCTCTCTTCCCTCTGTAGACCTCCCTCTTCCCTCTATAGACCTCCCTCTTCCCTCTATAGACCTCCCTCTTCCCCCTCTTTATAGACCTCCCCCTTCCCTGTCTTTATAGACCTCCCTCTTATCCTCTATAAAACACACTCTCTTCCCTCTATAGACCTCCCTCTTCCCTCTATAGACCTCCCTCCTCCCTCTATAAACCTCTCTCCTCCCTCTATAAAACTCTATCTTCCCTCTATAAACCTCTCTCTTCCCTCTGTAAACCTCCCTCTTCCCTCCATAGACCTCCCTCTTCCCTCCATAGACCTCCCTCTTCCCTCTATTGACCTCTCTCTTCCCTCTATAGGTCTCCCTCTTCCCCCTCTTTATAGACCTCCCTCTTCCCCCTCTTTATAGACCTCCCTCTTCCCTCTATAGATCTCCCTCTTCCCTCTAGAGACCTCCCTCTTCCCTCTATAGACCTCCCTCTATAGACCACCTTCTCCCTCTATAGACCTCCCTCTTCCCTCTATAGACCTCCCTCTCCCTCTATATACCACCTCCTCCCTCTATAGACCTCCCTCTTCCCTCTATAGACCTCCCTCTCCCTCTATAGACCTCCCTCTCCCTCTATAGACCTCTCTCTTCCCTCTATAGACCTCCCTCTTCCCTCTATAGTTCTCTCTCTTCCCTCTATAGACCTCCCTCTTCCCTCTATAGACCTCCCTCTTCCCCCTCTTTATAGACCTCCCTCTTCCCTCTATAGACCTCCCTCTCCCTCTATAGACCTCCCTCTTCCCTCTCTTTATAGACCTCCCTCTTCCCTCTATAGACCTCCCTCTTGTCTCTATAGACCTCTCTCTCCCTCTATAGACCTCGCTCTCCCTCTATAGACCACATTCTCCCTCTATAGACCTCCCTCTTCCCTCTATAGACCTCCCTCTTCCCTCTATAGACCTCCCTCTTCCCTCTATAGACCACCCTATCCCTCTATAGACCTCCCTCTCCCTCTATAGATCTCCCCCTTCCCTCTATAGACCTCACTCTTCCCCCTCTTTATAGACCTCCCTCTTCCCTCTATAGACCACCCTCTCCCTCTATAGACCTCCCTCTCCCTCTATAGATCTCCCTCTTCCCTCTATAGACCTCACTCTTCCCCCTCTTTATAGACCTCCCTCTTCCCCCTTTTTATAGACCTCCCTCTTCCCTCTATAGATCTCTGCTTTCTGTCCATCAACTAAGTTTGATTTCTCATGGTTTGCAAAGGTCAGGGGCTTAGGGGGACGTTGGGGTTACCACAGGGCATGGTGTGAACTATGTGAAGAAACAAACTGTTCAGTTGACATAGTATATTTTTCGCAATCATTTTTAATAATTTATTTCTCTCACTAACTCCCTCTGTCCCCTCCCCCTCTCTCTCCAGTCTCTCTCTCTCTCTCTCTCTCCCCCCTGTCTCTCTCTCTTACTCTCTCAATACTCTCCCTCTCTCTCTTCTGTTGTCCCCTCCCTCTCTCTCCCCCCTCTCTCCCTAACTCACTCACTACCTCTGTCCCCTCCCCCTCTCTCCCCTGTCTCTCACTCACTCCCTCTGTCTCCAGTCTTTCTCTCTCTCTCTCTCTCCCCTGTCTCTCTCTCTTACTCCCTCAATACCCTCCCTCTCTCTCCTCTGTTGTCCCCTCCCTCTCTCTACAACTCACTCACTCCCTCTGGCCCCTCTCACTCACTCACTCACTCACTCACTCCCACTCTCCCCTCCCTCTCTCTCCCCTGTATCTCTCTCACTCCATCTGTCTCCTCCCCCTCTCTCTCCTGTCTCTCTCTGTCTCTCCCTCATTCCCCTCCCTCTTTCCTGTCTCTCACACTCACTACCTCATTCCCCTCTCTCTCTCTCACCATCTCTCTCACTCCATCTGTCCCCTCCCTTTCTCTCCCCTGTCTCTCTCTCTCACTCCCTCTTTCCCCTCCCTCTCTCTCCCCTGTCTCTCTCTCTCACTCCCTCTTTCCCCTCCATCTCTCTCACCATCTCTCTCTCACTCACTCACTCAGTCCCCTCCATCTCTCCTGTCTCTCACTCCATCTGTACCCTCCCTCTCTCTCCCCTGTATCTCTCTCACTCACTCCCTCTGTCCCGTCCCTCTCTCTCCCCTGTCTCTCTCACTCACTCTGTCCCCTCCCTCTCCACTGTCTCTCTCTCTCGCTCCCTCATTCCCCTCCCTCTCTCTCTCCTCCCTCTCTCTATCTATCCCCTCCCACTCTCCACTCTCTCTATCTCACTCACTACCTCATTCCCCCCCTCT
>NW_027009403.1:42500-46337 GCF_036934945.1 Oncorhynchus masou masou | reverse complement strand
TATTACCATGTTAGCGTATTAGCATGTTAGCATGTTAGAGTATTACCATGTTAGCGTATGTTAGAGTATTACCATGTTAGTGTATATTACCATGTTAGCGTGTTAGAGTATGTACGTATTAGCATGTTAGCGTGTTAGAGTATTACCATGTGTTAGAGTATTACCATGTTAGCGTATTAGTTTAGCGTATTAGCGTGTTTAGAGTATTACCATGTTAGCGTATTAGCGTGTTAGAGTATTACCGTGTTAGCGTATTAGCGTGTTAGAGTATTACCATGTTAGCGTATTAGCGTGTTAGCGTATTACCATGTTAGCGTATTAGCCATGTTAGCGTATTAGCATGTTAGCGTATTAGCATGTTAGAGTATTACCGTGTTAGCGTATTAGCGTGTTAGAGTATTACCATTGTTTGCGTATTAGCATGTTAGAGTATTACCATGTTAGCGTATTAGCGTGTTAGAGTATTAGCATATTAGCGTGTTAGAGTATTACCATGTTAGCGTATTAGCGTGTTAGAGTATTACCGTGTTAGCGTTATTAGCCATGTTAGCGTTATATTACCATGTTAGCGTATTAGCGTGTTTTTACCGTGTGTAGCCGTATTAGCATGTTAACCATGTTAGCGTGTTTTGTTGTAGCTCTGTAAGCTTCTCTCTCATCATTATTCATGATTCATTCATGGTTTTTCTTATTAATCAAGGTATAATTATCAGGATTCATTTTGGAAAACGTTCAGAAAACATTTTCTATTCTTACTTCAATAGAAAATATCACAAGACATTATTCACCAGTCAGTTCTGGTTGGGAAAAACAACAGAACCCAAACAGAACCCCAACAGAACCCAAACAGAACCCAAAGATTGATGAAGTCAAAGCATAGCAAGGAATATGGGACCAAATACCAAAACTTTGAACTACTCACATTCACTTTCATTCACTCGTAAATCTAGAGATTGACTTGTTCCCACAAAGAAATGGGATGTCGGATCAATTTGCTCCATGAAGAAGATAAAAGCGACAATAGTTTTTTGTGTAAAGTGTTTTAAAATCAGGTTGACTGTATCTATTGTTGATCACATGTTTAGGTCAAACAGAGAAGGCTGAAGGAGACACAGACCTTCTCTCAGCACTGGAGATTTCCTACAGACAAACTATAAACCACTTTTCAACTGTGTTTGTGTGTGTGTATATATAGGTGTGTGTGTTTGTGTATATGTGTGTGTTTATATATTTGTGTGTTTGTGTATATGTGTGTGTATATCTATGTGCAGCACTCAAGGGGTGTTGAACTGCCTTGCTATATATATAGATTCTGCGGTGACTTAGTGTCCACATGGTGACAGACCGTGTGTGTGCGTGCGTGCGTATATATATATGTGTGTGTGTGTGTGTGTGTGTGTGTGTGTGTGTGTATGTACATGTACAGTGCCTTGCGAAAGTATTCGGCCCCCTTGAACTTTGCGACCTTTTGCCACATTTCAGGCTTCAAACATAAAGATATAAAACTGTATTTTTTTGTGACGAATCAACAACAAGTGGGACACAATCATGAAGGGGAACGACATTTATTGGATATTTCAAACTTTTTTAACAAATCAAAAACTGAAAAATTGGGCGTGCAAAATTATTCAGCCCCCTTAAGTTAATACTTTGTAGCGCCACCTTTTGCTGCGATTACAGCTGTAAGTCGCTTGGGGTATGTCTATCAGTTTTGCACATCGAGAGACTGACATTTTTTCCCATTCCTCCTTGCAAAACAGCTCGAGCTCAGTGAGGTTGGATGGAGAGCATTTGTGAACAGCAGTTTTCAGTTCCTTCCACAGATTCTCGATTGGATTCAGGTCTGGACTTTGACTTGGCCATTCTAACACCTGGATATGTTTATTTTTGAACCATTCCATTGTAGGTTTTGCTTTATGTTTTGGATCATTGTCTTGTTGGAAGACAAATCTCCGTCCCAGTCTCAGGTCTTTTGAAGACTCCATCAGGTTTTCTTCCAGAATGGTCCTGTATTTGGCTACATCCATCTTCCCATCAATTTTAACCATCTTCCCTGTCCCTGCTGAAGAAAAGCAGGCCCAAACCATGATGCTGCCACCACCATGTTTGACAGTGGAGATGGTGTGTTCAGGGTGATGAGCTGTGTTGCTTTTACGCCAAACATAACGTTTTGCATTGTTGCCAAAAGTTCAATTTTGGTTTCATCTGACCAGAGCACCTTCTTCCACATGTTTGGTGTGTCTCCCAGGTGGTTTGTGGCAAACTTTAAACAACACTTTTTATGGATATCTTTAAGAAATGGCTTTCTTCTTGCCACTCTTCCATAAAGGCCAGATTTGTGCAATATACGACTGATTGTTGTCCTATGGACAGAGTCTCCCACCTCAGCTGTAGATCTCTGCAGTTCATCCAGAGTGATCATGGGCCTCTTGGCTGCATCTCTGATCAGTCTTCTCCTTGTATGAGCTGAAATTTTAGAGGGACGGCCAGGTCTTGGTAGATTTGCAGTGGTCTGACACTCATTCCATTTCAATATTATCGCTTGCACAGTGCTCCTTGGGATGTTTAAAGCTTGGGAAATCTTTTTGTATCCAAATCTGGCTTTAAACTTCTTCACAACAGTATCTCGGACCTGCCTGGTGTGTTCCTTGTTCTTCATGATGCTCTCTGCGCTTTTAACGGACCTCTGAGACTATCACAGTGCAGGTGCATTTATACGGAGACTTGATTACACACAGGTGGATTGTATTTATCATCATTAGTCATTTAGGTCAACATTGGATCATTCAGAGATCCTCACTGAACTTCTGGAGAGAGTTTGCTGCATTGAAAGTAAAGGGGCTGTTAATTTTGCACACCCAATTTTTCAGTTTTTGATTTGTTAAAAAAGTTTGAAATATCCAATAAATGTTGTTCCACTTCATGATAGTGTGCCACTTGTTGTTGATTCTTCACAAAAAAATACAGTTTTATATCTTTATGTTTGAAGCCTGAAATGTGGCAAAAGGTCGCAAAGTTCAAGGGGGCCGAATACTTTCGCAAGGCACTGTATATGTGTGTATGTGTGTATGTGTGTCAGAACCTTACATTCTTAGAGGTGATGTACTCCATGCCCTTTGCCACCTGGTAGGAGAAGCTCAGTAGATCCTCTGTGTCCACAGACAACTCATCTATACTCAGACACCCCTTATCATCTAGAGAGAGAGAGACAGAGAGGGGAGAGAAGGTAGGAGAGAGAGAAGGTAGGAGGGAGAGAAGGTAGGAGAGAGAGAGGGGAGGAGGGAGAGAAGGTAGGAGGGAGAGAGGGGTAGGAGAGAGAGAGAGGGGAGGAGAGAGAGAGAGAGAGAGAGGAGAGAGAGAGAGAGAGAGAGGGAGAGAGAGAGAGAGAGAGAGAGAGAGAGGGGGAGGAGAGAGAGAGAGAGGGGGGAGGAGAGGAGAGAGAGAGAGGGGAGGAGATAGAGAGAGGGGAGGAGAGAGAGAGAGGGGGAGGAGAGAGAGAGAGAGGGGGGGAGAGAGAGAGAGAGAGGGGGGAGGAGAGAGAGAGAGGGGGAGAGAGAGAGGGGGAGGAGAGAGAGAGAGAGGAGGAGGGAGAGGGTAGAGAAAAGCGGGGGTGAGAAATGGGAGAGAGAGAGAAGGTAGGAGCGAGAGGGAGAGGGTAGGAGAGAGAGGGAGAGGGTAGGAGAAAGAGGGAGAGGATAGGAGAGAGAGGGAGAGGGTAGGAGAGAGAGAGAGGGGAGGAGAGAGGGTAGGAGAGAAAGAGGGAGAGGGGACGAGAGGGAGAGAAGGGAGAAATAAAGATATTTAGCCCATATTGTCAGCGATATATTAATGTTAAAT
>NW_027009403.1:0-32500 GCF_036934945.1 Oncorhynchus masou masou | reverse complement strand
GTGTGTGGGGGAGTTCACAGTATAGCTGTGTGTGTTACTGTCTTGTACCGTGTGTGGGGGAGTTCACAGTAGAACCAGCTGATTTTAGGGGTCGGGTAACCGGTGGCAACGCAGCGCACCTGTCCATCAACTGGTCCCTCCTGGGAAATGATGACAGGCTTACCTGAGAGAGAGAGAGAGACAGACAGAGAGAGAGACAGACACAGACAGAGAGAGAGACAGAGACAGAGAGAGAGAGAGAGACAGAGAGAGAGACAGAGAGAGAGACAGAGAGAGAGAGAGAGACAGAGAGAGAGACAGAGAGAGAGACAGAGAGAGAGAGAGAGACACCTGAGAGAGAGAGACAGAGAGAGAGACAGAGACAGAGACAGAGAGAGAGACAGAGAGAGAGAGAGAGAAAGAGAGTTTACTGTAAGCCTTCAAAATGGTGTGAAAAAGGATGTGAAAACACCATGCAAAAACAACCAACCAGAACGTACTGTTCACATAGACAGGGAATGATTGATTGACAGAGGCGTCCTCATGATTGACTAGGAAGGTATAGATCCCGCTCTCTGACCCATGGACCCTCACCAAACGCAGCTCACTGGTGTACCTAGCACAGAAAGAGAGAGTACATTTTTGTTGTTAATTTCACTTTTATTTATTGAAATGGGGAGGGGGTTATGATTTACAAGAGCAGCATGTTATAATGAAAGTGGAAGTTTCCATGACCTAGATTGAGACTTAGAGGGGGTTCCCAGGCTGTTGGAACAGTGCATACATTCATCCGAGTTTAGGGAGGTGTTTGAGTCATGAAAAATTTCCCATGACTGTACCTAATAAAATGATCTATAAAAGTACCTATAAAAACGGGATGGAGCTAAGCACAGGCTATATCCAGGGGACTGGGGAAGGAAATCACCTTTCAACAGGACACAGCGTTACATCTGACTCTTGCCACCTCCCGGTCAACAACAAGACTCAGGCCCTCGCACGGTTCTGGCTGGGATCTTACCTCAGGACTCTGAGGCTGATCCCAGTCTCTTTCCTGCTACCCCCTACGTCCAGCTCCAGAAGTTTTTAAGACATTTTAAACTGGAAAAAGAAACAGTCACGGTTTTAACAAAACACCGCTCTCTTCTCTCTCTTGTGCAGGATCGGGAACCAGCATGTCCAGTGCGCGGGCTCGCGATAGGTGAGCCCACAACGGTTTGGCGCAACGTGGCCCACCCTGCTCTCCTGAATCGGCATCGGGACCTGTCCTGGATGGTCGCCCACGAGATCCTCCCGGTCAGGGCCGTTATGCACTCACGGGGCATGGCGAGGATATCCGCGTGCCCCCGACCAGGCTGCGGCCAAGAAGAGTCGGTGAGGCACATGCTCTGGGAGTGCAGAGCCGCCAGGGACCTGTGGAAGGAAGCAGGCCCCCTGATCACCTCGTGTCTGCCAGCAGGGGAGGACCTAACACCTCAGCTCGTGCTGTATGGGGTGGGCCGAAGGCCCATTCCATCGAAGACCTTTCCCAAGCTCTGGTCCACCCTCACGTGCCTGAAGGAAGCACTGTGGTCCTCCCGTAACCTGCTGGTAGCGAAAAACGTAGAGACCACCCCCAGGCAGTGGCCATGGTAGCCACGGAAGCCCTGGGGTGGTACGGAAGAAGGGGGGCCTCGACCCCAAGCGAAGGGTCCCCCACAACACCCTAGGTCCCGGCGGCCACGGCCTGACAGCGCCTAGGGCGATGCGCCTAGGGGAGGGATCCCCTCTGGGCCCCGAAGGACGGGACTATGATCCATTCAGAAGAGCAGGATGAGGTGAGCTTGATAAAGACTCACCCCGCTCCTGTACAAGGGACTGAAGACAGCCTTTTTAACAAAGTGGCTTTTTAACATGTTTTTCATGTCTTAAAAATGTTTTACCTTTGTTAGATCATTTGTACACATTTTAAATGGCTTTCACAGATTTGATGTTTTTACAAGGAAAGTACTTTTATTCATAGTTGTTTTCATTGGTTTTAACAACATGTACTTTTTAACAAATTTAAATGTAACTTTTCAAATGCTGTGTTTTATTCTTTGTTGCCGTTTTTATGTGTATAAATTATGTAAAAAATGTATGAGCTGTTTTTAAAGGAATTGTACTAATAAAACTTTTCCAAAAAAAAAAAAAAAAAAAATAACCTACAACACAAGGACAAATATACACTGGAGTTGGTTACCAAGACGACAGTGAATGTTTGTGGTCAAGTTACAGTTTTGAAAATCTTTGGTAAGACGAGAAAACGGCTGTCTAGCCATGAGCCCCAACATCTTGACGGAGCTTAAAGAATTATAAAAAAAAATATTAAAACGGACTAATATTGTACAATTCTGTTGTGTAAAGCTCTTAGAGATTTACCCTAGATGCACAACTGTAATGGCTGCCAAGGTGTTTCTAACATGTATTGACTCCAGGGAGCTGAATACTTATGGAAAGACTATTTTTTAGGAATTTAATTTATATCCATCTAAAATAAATATATATATTCGTCCCACTTAGACATTACATGGGTATTTTGTTCAGATTGTTGACAAAATAATGTACAATTAAATCAATCTGAATCCCACTTTGCGACACCATAAAATGTGAAGAAATTCATAGGGGTATGAATACCGTTTGTTCGGCTTTTTGTATATATGTTGCTTTTGCTGGTTAGGTCTCGTCTTTTTGTCTATGTATTTTTGGGGGGGACTTTCAGTTACCCAATGAATCTGTAGATACGTCTATTATAGAAGACAGAAGACTCGTCTTTTTGTCTATGCATTTTTGGGGGGGACTTTCGGTTACCCAATGAATCTGTAGATACGTCTATTATAGAAGACGGAAAACATAGATCACGTGGTTTACAAGAAACAGAGCGGGTCGCTGGCTTTATCTATTTCCACAATTCCCCGGGACGTGTAAATGTCCTACTTCAATTCGTTTGAGTGTCTTGTTGTATTATAGTTTTGCTAAATTCTTTTCTATTTTTATTCAATTTAGCTTTTATTTGTGTAGTGTTTTATTCACTTAAATGCATTGTGGGTAGTCCATCCTGCGTAGGCTATATGACAAATACACTAACTAATAACGAAAGCTGAAGTTCACGGTTTCACGTAATCCATAGCCCTTCTCATACGGGCTATATATATATACATGTGTCAAAGTCAACCCCTGTAGGTGTGATCGCGTCACCAGTCGTATTAGTCAGAGATGGGACCACTACATAAAGTGGCGCAACAGACGTGATGACAGAAACTCGTCCCTCGCTCTACTGCTGCGGTCAAAACAAAACTGACTGCGGTTGGTCCGGCGGATGATGAATGAGGAGATGTTTGATAATCCCATTTATAGCAGCTGCCTTGGTCCAATGGGCTTCACCGAAGGAGACCGGGAATCCTTACGGAAACCATGCAACCGAACTCACCTCTCAGGTAAGTAACGTCTAACGTTCAGCCTGCTGCACAGACCCTATACTATCATCGTAAATGAAGATCTAATTATTTTGCCATATCTAATACATGTATATTACGCTACTTTCCATGGTGGGGACAGTAGTATATGTGTTATTCTTACTACATTTACCCAACATTTTTTACCTCAGATTGGTGATGTTAGTATGTGTATAGTCAACACGATGACACGAGATCAATTGCTTGAAACGGATCAATTTATTTGGTTTTGTACTGTTGATTTAGCGCTAGGGGTCGCAGCTATCACTTTCTTTCTCAAATGGCACGGATAATTCGGGAAAACCCATTTTGGTGATTTCTGGTATATTCAAATCCATCAGTCACATATAAACTTTTAACATCAATTGTAAAGGACCAATTAAAACAGGACAAACTGTATCTTACATCCTGGACTGGCAGGAAACTGTACTTAAGTCATATAAACTTTAACATCAACTGAAAAGTTTGTTAGTTACACCTGTCCTTCATCAACGAAAGGTTCTCACTTTTCAATCACACACAACATGGAAAGGAAACCCCGTTGTTGAAAAACCCCGTTTTGTCAACTGGTAATAAAATCACTAATTGATTAGGGAGGAAATATACACTATTAAAAATAACACCGCTCCATAAACCAAACGGATCCTGGGAGTAATGTGTTAGAGGACAGTTTGGAGAAGACGGATAGATCCATTTTGAAGTGTTGCATTTTGATTCAAAGTGGGTGGCCAACGTGGTTAGTGCAATGCAACACTGTTTTTGTTAATCACTTCCATCGATATCACGCTGAAATCAATAGAACAAGGGGCACATATTTGCGGTGAAGCGCTGTTTAAACTAACACTAATTAAAGGTCACGTTGAAACTTGGAATATCCCATAACCGCGGGGAGTAGGGGTGCTGAAACGCCACCTGAAAAATCATAATAAAATATATATACTTTTTTTTTTTTTTAGATTAAAAAAAAAAAAAATCACCCAAAAAAGTAGTGCGCTGGGCCTTTACTAGTCCTGTATTAGTGGACCGATATAGCCCTCTGTAGTGAAGGGCAAAACAATTTTAACAATTACATCTCAGTCCCCCTTCACCCCAAAACGACTTCCTGGCTACTGTGGTATAATCCTATACATTGTTGATATGTTGCTCATATCAAGCAACAGCCAGTTTGTGTAACTGTAAAAATAAACAACTTGTGGACTCGTTTTATGTCCGTCACATTTACGGGCCATGGCCCTGTTTAACCCGGGGCAGCTTAATTGAATTCCCTCGTTGAAAACATGTATACATATTGCATTGGTTAGTACAAAGTAATATGTATGATTTATATAACAAGTTATTGGTCAGATTTCCCCAACTCACTTAACCAATCACATCATGTTTCGTGTTTGTATTCCTGATTGTGTTTGGTCCCCAAGGCTTAGAAACAAAAAACATTGTTCTACAACAGTTGAATTTAATCTTCACCTCAACTTTCAACATTACTACATGCATTGAAACAATCAATTGTGTGTGTATATGTGTGTGTGTGTGTGTTTATGCCTGTGTGTGTGTTTATGCCTGTGGGTGTGTGTTTGTGCCTGTGTGTTTGTGCCTGTGTTTATGCCTGTGCCTGTGTGTTTATGCCTGTGTGTGTGTGTTTATGCCTGTGTGTGTTTGTGCCTGTGTTTGTGCCTGTGTGTTTATGCCTGTGTGTGTGTGTTTATGCCTGTGTGTGTGTGTGTGTGTGTGTGTTTATGCCTGTGTGTGTGTGTGTGTGTGTGTGTGTGTGTGTGTTTATGCCTGTGTGTGTGTGTGTTTATGCCTGTGTGTGTGTGTGTGTGTGTGTGTGTGTGTGTGTGTGTGTGTGTGTGTGTGTGTGTGTGTGTCCACCGCAGGGTCTGAATGCGTCAGAAGACACTACATACTACTGCTGTGTGTGGTAGTAGTGGGGTGTACTGTGGCTGTCATAAGTCTGTTTGCCCAGAAAAACAATCAAATTGCACAGAGACAGCAGTCAAATATTGAAACCTCCGCGGCAGAGAGAGAAGAGATTAAGTCTCTGAAATCAGAGGACTACAGCGTTCTTCTAAATATGATTTTAAAGCAGGGTAAGTTCAGCTCTTTCAGTATTTGTATATCTCTTTTTCGCAGTACCACACCTAAACACCCTACCACACCTAAACACCCTACCACACCTAAACACCCTACCACACCTAAACACCCTACCACACCTAAACACCCCACCACACATAAACACCCTACCACACCTAAACACCCCCTAAACACCCCACCACACCTAAACACCCCACCACACCTAAACAACCCCTAAACACCCCACCACACCTAAACACCCCACCACACCTAAACACCCCACCACACCTAAACACCCCACCACACCTAAACACCCCACCACACCTAAACAACACCTAAACACCCCACCACACCTAAACACCCCACCACACCTAAACACCCTACCACACCTAAACCTCCTACCACACCTAAACCTCCTACCACACCTAAACCTCCTACCACACCTAAACCTCCTACCACACCTAAACACCCCACCACACCTAAACACCCCACCACACCTAAACACCCCACCACACCTAAACACCCCACCACACCTAAACACCCCACCACACCTAAACACCCCACCACACCTAAACACCCCACCACACCTAAACACCCCACCACACCTAAACACCCCACCACACCTAAACCTCCTACCACACCTAAACACCCCACCTAAACACCCCACCCCACCTAAACACCCCACCACACCTAAACAACCCCACCACACCTAAACACCCCACCACACCTAAACACCCCACCACACCTAAACACCCCACCACACCTAAACACCCCACCACACCTAAACACCCCACCACACCTAAACACCCCACCACACCTAAACACCCCACCACACCTAAACACCCCACCACACCTAAACCTCCTACCACACCTAAACACCCCACCACACCTAAACACCCCACCACACCTAAACACCCCACCACACCTAAACACCCCACCACACCTAAACACCCCACCACACCTAAACACCCCACCACACCTAAACACCCCACCACACCTAAACACCCCACCACACCTAAACACCCCACCACACCTAAACACCCCACCACACCTAAACGTCCTACCACACCTAAACACCCTACCACACCTAAACACCCTACCACACCTAAACACCCTACCACACCTAAACACCCTACCACACCTAAACACCCCCTAAACCTCCTACCACACCTAAACACCCCACCACACCTAAACACCCCACCACACCTAAACACCCCACCACACCTAAACACCCCACCACACCTAAACACCCCACCACACCTAAACACCCCACCACACCTAAACACCCCACCACACCTAAACGTCCTACCACACCTAAACACCCTACCACACCTAAACACCCTACCACACCTAAACACCCTACCACACCTAAACACCCTACCACACCTAAACACCCTACCACACCTAAACACCCCCTAAACCTCCTACCACACCTAAACACCCCACCACACCTAAACACCCCACCACACCTAAACACCCCACCACACCTAAACACCCCACCACACCTAAACACCCCACCACACCTAAACACCCCACCACACCTAAACACCCCACCACACCTAAACCTCCTACCACACCTAAACCTCCTACCACACCTAAACCTCCTACCACACCTAAACACCCCACCCCACCTAAACATCCTACCACAAAACCATCTCTCCTTTGTCGAAATATCCAATAAATGTCGTTCCACTTCATGATTGTGTCCCACTTGTTGTTGATTCTTCACAAAAAAATACAGTTTTATATCTTTATGTTTGCAGCCTGAAATGTGGCAAAAGGTCACAAAGTTCAAGGGGGCCGAATACTTTCGCAAGGCACTGTATATCAACTCCAGTTTGTACTACGTCTCTATCTAATCTCCTACTCTCTACTCTGTATCTACTCTGTCTACAGAAGGGTGGAGGTATATCAACTCCAGTTTGTACTACATCTCTACTGAGACCAAGTCCTGGGGTGAGAGCAGACCTTACTGCCAACGGAAGGGATTGGACCTGGTGACCATAAACAGCAAAGACGAAGAGGTGTGTCCAGTGTGTGTTTTGCCTGTGTGTGTGTGTGTGTGTGTTTTGCCTGTGTGTTTTACCTGTGTGTGTGTGTGTTTTACCTGTGTGTGTGTGTGTTTTTTGCCTGTGTGTGTGTGTGTTTTGCCTGTGTGTGTTTTGCCTGTGTGTACGGTGTGTGTTTTGCCTGTGTGTGTGTTTTGCATGTGTGTGTGACTGAGCATCAGAGATCACATTCTAAGAGGCCAAATATGGAGAAGAGAAAAAAAGTCTGATTCTACCATTTATGTAATTGTTCATCACTAGGACTTTCTCCTTGAAGTGGTCCGTGCTAAGAATTTGGATGTAGCCTGGATTGGTTTGTCTCCCAACAACACAAAGGAGATGTCAACACGGTAAAGACATTTCACCATCGATCGAAAAGTATGACGGAGATTTGAACATTTAGGGCATGAAGAAATCCAGAACGATTCTGATAATAATTGGCAGTGTCTTGTTCTCATAGGGTGAAGAGAGGTGTGGGGCCAGAGGAAGGTGCTCAGGACGAGGACTGTGCTAAGCTTACGCTATATGAGACACCTGCAGTGAAAGAAGTAACCGGGAGACAATGTGGGACACAAAAATACTGTATTTGTGAAAAATACCTGGATGTCAAAAAGTGGAGGGAACAACTGCTAGCTTCAGCTTTTCTTTTTAAATGGAGGGAACAACTGCTAGCTTCAACGTTCCTTTTTAAATGGAGGGAACAACCGCTAGCTTCAACATTCCTTTTTAAATGGAGGGAACAACCGCTAGCTTCAACGTTTCTTTTTAAATGGAGGGAACAACCGCTAGCTTCAACGTTCCTTTTTAAATGGAGGGAACAACTGCTAGCTTCAACGTTCCTTTTTAAATGGAGGGAACAACCGCTAGCTTCAACGTTTCTATTTAAATGGAGGGAACAACTGCTAGCTTCAACGTTTCTTTTTTTAAATGGAGGGAACAACTGCATTTTCCAAGAAGCAACTGTTAGTCATTCCAGTCAGGTTGGTGAGGGTTTTACCCTGAGATACACATATGCAACATATATTAAGGAAAGTTCCATGGGTAGTTTTCTGTGGTAGGAAAACCCCCCTGCATTGTTCCAATACGCAAAAGCACTTTCAGTCAATAAGCTTTCCATTTTAGCCAGACAGTTTTCAACTGAAGTCAATGGGCAGATGGATAAAAACATTTTTTTAATATTTTTTTTCAAGTAAACAAATATTTCACATGAATTTCTCGTAAAAACAACATTTAGTAAAACATTGTGTTTAGACGGGGGGCTGACACAGCAGGGTAGTAACACACACCACACACACCATACACACACACACACCATACACACACACACACACCATACACACACCATACACACACACACACCATACACACACACACACACACCATACACCGTACACACGCACACACACACATACACACACACACACCATACACACACACACCATACACACACACACCATACACACACACCATACACACACACCATACACACACACACCATACACACACACACACACACACACCCCTTCAGCCTCTCATTGGTAAAGGGGTGAAGGACAATCAGCCTCCATCAATGTTTGACTAAATGTTTTTTGTTTGACATGAAATTTTTCTTTAAAAAAACAACATTGATTAAAAAATAAATCTGTCCATTGACTTCAGTTAACTAGCTAACTGGCTAAATCTGGCACACAAACTGCAATGTTCAAATGAAATTAAATGTAGTGTAGTTTATGCTACAAGGGTAGGCAACCCTGGTGGGTTGGATTTAGCCAATCACAGGGCTAAGATATATTTGTATTAGTCCCTGTTATAGTCCAGGAACAGGGTTGCCTTCCCTGTTCCATGTACAGGAGAGAATGTGAGGTATTATAAAATAATACCAGTTTTATTTTTTATATTTTTCATACTGTAAATAAAAATCATTTATTCTAATTCTTTACTATACTATTGTCCTGTGACACCAAAAGTCTGAATGTGATTTAATATTAATTATTATTACAGGTAGCCTGGTGGCTAGGGGAGGCAGGTAGCCTGGTGGCTAGAGGAGGCAGGTAGCCTGGTGGCTAGGGGAGGCAGGTAGCCTGGTGGCTAGGGAGGCAGGTAGCCTGGTGGTTAGGGGAGGCAGGTAGCCTGGTGGCTAGGGGAGGCAGGTAGCCTGGTGGCTAGGGGAGGCAGGTAGCCTGGTGGCTAGGGGAGGCAGGTAGCCTGGTGGCTAGGGGAGGCAGGTAGCCTGGTGGCTAGGGGAGGCAGGTAGCCTGGTGGCTAGAGGAGGCAGGTAGCCTGGTGGCTAGAGGAGGCAGGTAGCCTGGTGGCTAGAGGAGGCAGGTAGCCTGGTGGCTAGAGGAGGCAGGTAGCCTGGTGGCTAGAGGAGGCAGGTAGCCTGGTGGCTAGAGGAGGCAGGTAGCCTGGTGGCTAGGGGAGGCAGGTAGCCTGGTGGCTAGGGGAGGCAGGTAGCCTGGTGGCTAGGGGAGGCAGGTAGCCTGGTGGCTAGGGGAGGCAGGTAGCCTGGTGGCTAGGGGAGGCAGGTAGCCTGGTGGCTAGGGAGGCAGGTAGCCTGGTGGCTAGAGGAGGCAGGTAGCCTGGTGGCTAGGGGAGGTAGGTAGCCTAGTGGTTAGGGGAGGCAGGTAGCCTGGTGGCTAGAGGAGGCAGGTAGCCTGGTGGCTAGGGGAGGCAGGTAGCCTGGTGGCTAGGGGAGGCAGGTAGCCTGGTGGCTAGAGGAGGCAGGTAGCCTGGTGGCTAGGGGAGGTAGGTAGCCTAGTGGTTAGGGGAGGCAGGTAGCCTGGTGGCTAGAGGAGGCAGGTAGCCTGGTGGCTAGGGGAGGCAGGTAGCCTGGTGGCTAGGGGAGGCAGGTAGCCTGGTGGCTAGAGGAGGCAGGTAGCCTGGTGGCTAGAGGAGGCAGGTAGCGTACCAGTGTCTACATGTTCCCCACCTCCAGCACCGTACCAGTGTCTCTACATGTTCCTCACCTCCAGCACCGTACCAGTGTCTCTACATGTTCCTGACCTCCAGCACCATTTCCAGTGTCTACATGTGAAAACAGTGTGTTTCTAGGATCTGTGGTTTAAAAAAAGGAGAAGAAGAAGAAAGGTCCTAACAGAAAATGCGTCTCTGTGACATCACAGGGTTGGATTCAAAAAAGTAAGAACAATGAGTTTCTAGCCAGAGGAGGACATTTCCTACTCCGCGGGTCACTGTGAATCTCATCGTGTTTTTTAACATCTCTGTTTTGAACTTTTAATGATGTTGTCAATGTAAACAGCATACAGTATGTAGACACTGGTATTATGCTGGAACAGACTGGTCAATGTAAACAGCATACAGTATGTAGACACTGGTACTATGCTGGAACAGACTGGTCAATGTAAACAGCATACAGTATGTAGACACTGGTATTAGGCTGTAACAGACTGGTCAATAGAAACAGCATTGGATGGATGTCAGACGTTTTGAAAGGTCCTTGGGACGTCGATATATGCCTTCCTCTCCACTTACCATAAGAAAACATTTCCCGAGCACTGGCACAAACTCAAGATGCTCGAAGACGAAGCGTGGTCAGACCAAGCATGCTGCTTAAGACCCTGGACCACGGCAGTTCACAACGCTCCAACAAGCCGGGAGAATACTTGATGGAAGCTTATTTTGTTTTAAGCCCCCCCCCCAAACCATAGCCCTGACCTTAACCACTCAGAATGATCACCTCCCCCTCAAACCATAGCCCTGACCTTAACCACTCAGAATGAATACCTAAACTAACCTTCCCCCAAACCATAGCCCTGACCTTAACCACTCAGAATGATAACCTTCCCCCCCCCAAACCATAGCCCTGACCTTAACCACTCAGAATGAATACCTAAACTAACCTTCCCCCAAACCATAGCCCTGACCTTAACCACTCAGAATGAATACCTAAACTAACCTTCCCTCAAACCATAGCCCTGACCTTAACCACTCAGAATGATAACCTTCCCCCCAAACCATAGCCCTGACCTTAACCACTCAGAATGAATACCTAAACTAACCTTCCCCCAAACCATAGCCCTGACCTTAACCACTCAGAATGATAACCTTCCCCCCCCAAACCATAGCCCTGACCTTAACCACTCAGAATGATAACCTCCCCCCCCAAACCATAGCCCTGACCTTAACCACTCAGAATGAATACCTAAACTAACCTTTTTGTTTTAACCCTGTAACAACGCGGAATTAACCCTGTAACCACGCAAAATTACCCTGTAACCACGCAAAATTACCCTGTAACCACGCGAAATTAACCCTGTAACCACGCGAAATTAACCCTGTAACCAAGCGAAATTAACCCTGTAACCACGCGAAATTAACCCTGTAACCACGCGAAATTAACCCTGTAACCACACGAAATTAACCCTGTAATCACGCGAAATTAACCCTTTAACCACACGAAATTAACCTTGTAACCACGCGAAATTAACCCTGTAACCACGCGAAATTAACCCTGTAACCACGCGAAATTAACCCTGTAACCACACGAAATTAACCCTGTAACCATGCAGAATTATCCCTGTAAACAGGGATTGACTGGATATAATGAGATAATGAACATGAAGTTGGCTGAGATAATGAACATGAGGTTGGCTGAGATAATGAACATGAGGTTGGCTGAGATAATGAACATGAGGTTGGCTGGAGGTAATGAGATAATGAACATGAGGTTGGCTGGAGGTAATGAGATAATGAACATGAGGTTGGCTGGAGATAATGAACACGAGGTTGGTTGGCGATAATGAACATGAGGTTGGCTGGAGATGAGATAATGAACACGAGGTTGGTTGGCGATAATGAACATGAGGTTGGCTGGAGGTAATGAGATAATGAACATGAGGCTGGTTGGCTGGAGGTAATGAGATAATGAACATGAGGCTGGTTGGCGATAATGAACATGAGGTTGGCTGGAGGTAATGAGATAATGAACATGAGGCTGGTTGGCGATAATGAACATGAGGTTGGCTGGAGGTAATGAGGTAATGAACATGAGGCTGGCTGGAGGTAATGAGATAATGAACATGAGGCTGGTTGGCGATAATGAGATAATGAACATGAGGCTGGCTGGAGGTAATGAGATAATGAACATGATGTTGGCTGGAGATAATGAGATAATGAACATGAGGCTGTTTGGCGATAATGAGCATGAGGTTGGCTGGAGGTAATGAACATGAGGTTGGCTGGAGGTAATGAGATAATGAACATGAGGCTGGTTGGCGATAATGAGCATGAGGTTGGCTGAGATAATGAGCATGAGGTTGGCTGGAGGTAATGAACATGAGGTTGGCTGGAGATAATGAGATAATGTTGGCTGGAGGTAATGAACATGAGGTTGAAAAGTGGAGTGGCTGTTTAAGAGATATTTATCTTCCTATATATTGTACATTTGATGTATTTGAATACTGTTTCATGTAACGCTGAAATAGTGGATTTAATCAAATTAACGTATTGTTCTTTTTGTATCCCCAAAAAGTTGTTCATCTTTTTTAAGTGAAATTATTATTATTGTCTGCACTTTAATTATTAAAATAAAATTATTGAATGAAATATTACACTGGGGCAGACATTTTCTCTCTGAACCGTCACACTGATGTCCCATGTGACTAGAGCGTGTATCTGTCTGTGGAGAGTACCTGTATCGGTGTCGTCGCACAGTGATGACGTGCTCCGTGGTGTTTTGGAGGATCTTGCCGTTGTAAGCCCAGGACAGAGTGCCTGGTCTGGGGTAGGACTCCAACTCTACCCTGAGGCTTAGGCTCTCCCCTTCTCTGACAGCAGACTGGCTAGGCCGGGAGTCACCCAGCACACTGATGAAGCCTCGCTCTGGAGGGGGAACACACACAGGGTTAGGCTCTCCCTCTCTCTGACAGGGCGAGGCTCTCCCTCTCTCTGACAGGGCGAGGCTCTCCCTCTCTCTGACAGGGTTAGACAGGTTTAGACTATCATCAGTTACAGTGTTATAGAGGTTAACAAATTCCATCAGAGGTTCTGTCTTTGCGAGACTCAAACACACACACACACACACACACACACACACAAACACACACACACGCACGCACGCACAAACACACACACACGCGCACCCACTCACCACGGACATCCAGGTGCAGGGTATCGGTGGTGGCGCCCCTCTCGTTTTGGGCGTGGCATCGGTATGTCCCGGCGTCTGATTGGTTGACAGAGGTGATCCAGAGGGAGGTGGAGCGTTGGTAACCACGGGAACCAGCCAGGATGTGGGAGGTGTGGGCCTGGAAGGCACGCTGCAGACAGGGGTCAGAGTTCAGGGGTTCACTATACTGGACTCTCAGGTGGGTCATGGTTAGTGTACTGGTAGAAGCAATAGAACACTGTGAATACTTCTACAGAGAGAAAGGGAGGGAGAGAGAGACTGAGAAAGAGAGAGAGACTGAGAGAAAGAGACAGAGAGAGACATGGAGAAAGGGGGAGAGAGAGAGACAGGGAGAAAGGGAGAGAGAGAGAGACAGGGAGAAAGGGAGAGAGAGAGAGACAGGGAGAAAGGGAGAGCGAGACAGAGACAGACAGACAGACAGACAGACAGACAGACAGAGAGAGAGAGACATATTTCCCTCAGATTACACAGATCCACAAAGAATTTGAAAACAAATCCAATTTTGATAAACTCCCATATCAACTGGGTGAAATTCCACAGTGTGCCATCACAGAAGCAAGATTTGTGACCTGTTGCCACGAGAAAAGGGCAACCAGTGAAGAACAAACACCATTGTAAATACAACCCATATTTATGCTAATTTATTTTCCCTTGTGTACCTTAACCATTTGTACATTATTAAAACACTGTATATATATATATAATATGACATTTGTAATGTCTTTATTGTTTTGAAACTTCTGTATGTGTGATGTTTACTGTTAATTTTTATTGTTTATTTCACTTTATATATTCACTTTATATATTATCTACCTTACTTGCTTTGGCAATGTTAACACGTTTCCCATGCCAATAAAGCCCTTGAATTGAATTGGGAGAGAGACAGAGAGAGAGAGACAGCGAGAGAGAGACAGCGAGAGAGAGACAGCGAGAGAGAGACAGCGAGAGAGAGACAGAGAGAGACAACAGAGAGAGACAACAGAGAGAGACAACAGAGAGAGAGACAGAGAGAGAGACAGAGAGAGAGAGACAGAGACAGAGAGAGAGAGAGAGAGAGACAACAGAGAGAGAGACAGAGAGAGAGACAGAGAGAGAGACAGAGACAGAGAGAGAGAGAGAGAGAGAGACAGAGAGAGACACAGACAGAGAGAGAGAGACAGAGAGAGACAGAGAGAGAGACAGACAGAGAGAGAGAGACAGAGAGAGAGACAGAGAGAGAGAGAGAGAGGGAGAGACAGAGAGACAGAGACAGTATGGAGCCAGTCTCACCGCTCCAACAGGGAAGTCCCACTTAATGCTGAAGTCAGGGTTGAGGTTGGAGGAGCTGCAGGTGATCTCAAACTGCTCTCCTCTCCTCAGGATCACCCTCTCTCTCTGGGACAGACTGATCACTGGAGGCTGCTCAGGGACTGGGTGGGCAGAGGAGAGGGAGGTGGATATAAACATACAGTATGTCAGACAGGACCCTGTTTGGAGATGGACCATGTCTCACTGTTAACATAGAGGTGGTTCATGTCTCACTGTTAACATAGAGGTGGTTCATGTCTCACTGTTAACATAGAGGTGGTTCATGTCTAACTGTTAACATAGAGGTGGTTCATGTCTAACTGTTAACAGAGTCACATAGAGGTGGTTCATGTCTAACTGTTAACATAGAGGTGGTTCATGTCTCACTGTTAACATAGAGGTGGTTCATGTCTCACTGTTAACATAGAGGTGGTTCATGTCTAACTGTTAACATAGAGGTGGTTCATGTCTAACTGTTAACATAGAGTCACATAGAGGAGGTTCATGTCTCACTGTTAACATAGAGGTGGTTCATGTCTCACTGTTAACATAGAGGTGGTTCATGTCTAACTGTTAACATAGAGGTGGTTCATGTCTAACTGTTAACATAGAGGTGGTCCCTGTTTGGAGATGGACCATGTCTCACTGTTAACATAGAGGTGGTTCATGTCTCACTGTTAACATAGAGGTGGTTCATGTCTAACTGTTAACATAGAGGTGGTTCATGTCTAACTGTTAACATAGAGTCACATAGAGGTGGTTCATGTCTAACTGTTAACATAGAGTCACAGAGGTGGTTCATGTCTAACTGTTAACATAGAGGTGGTCCATGTCTAACTGTTAACATAGAGGTGGTTCATGTCTAACTGTTAACATAGAGGTGGTTCATGTCTAACTGTTAACATAGAGGTGGTTCATGTCTCACTGTTAACATAGAGGTGGTTCATGTCTCACTGTTAACATAGAGGTGGTTCATGTCTCACTGTTAACATAGAGGTGGTTCATGTCTCACTGTTAACATAGAGGTGGTTCATGTCTCACTGTTAACATAGAGGTGGTTCATGTCTCACTGTTAACATAGAGGTGGTTCATGTCTCACTGTTAACATAGAGGTGGTTCATGTCTCACTGTTAACATAGAGGTGGTTCATGTCTCACTGTTAACATAGAGGTGGTTCATGTCTCACTGTTAACATAGAGGTGGTTCATGTCTCACTGTTAACATAGAGTCACATAGAGGTGGCCCATGTCTGTTAACATAGAGGTGGTTCATGTCTAACTGTTAACATAGAGGTGGTTCATGTCTAACTGTTAACATAGAGGTGGTTCATGTCTCACTGTTAACATAGAGGTGGTTCATGTCTCACTGTTAACATAGAGGTGGTTCATGTCTCACTGTTAACATAGAGGTGGTTCATGTCTCACTGTTAACATAGAGGTGGTTCATGTCTCACTGTTAACATAGAGGTGGTTCATGTCTCACTGTTAACATAGAGGTGGTTCATGTCTCACTGTTAACATAGAGGTGGTTCATGTCTAACTGTTAACATAGAGGTGGTTCATGTCTAACTGTTAACATAGAGGTGGTTCATGTCTCACTGTTAACATAGAGTCACATAGAGGTGGCCCATGTCTGTTAACATAGAGGTGGTTCATGTCTAACTGTTAACATAGAGGTGGTTCATGTCTAACTGTTAACATAGAGGTGGTTCATGTCTCACTGTTAACATAGAGGTGGTTCATGTCTCACTGTTAACATAGAGGTGGTTCATGTCTCACTGTTAACATAGAGGTGGTTCATGTCTCACTGTTAACATAGAGGTGGTTCATGTCTCACTGTTAACATAGAGGTGGTTCATGTCTCACTGTTAACATAGAGGTGGTTCATGTCTCACTGTTAACATAGAGGTGGTTCATGTCTCACTGTTAACATAGAGTCACATAGAGGTGGCCCATGTCTGTTAACATAGAGGTGGTTCATGTCTAACTGTTAACATAGAGGTGGTTCATGTCTAACTGTTAACATAGAGGTGGTTCATGTCTCACTGTTAACATAGAGGTGGTTCATGTCTCACTGTTAACATAGAGGTGGTTCATGTCTCACTGTTAACATAGAGGTGGTTCATGTCTCACTGTTAACATAGAGGTGGTTCATGTCTCACTGTTAACATAGAGGTGGTTCATGTCTCACTGTTAACATAGAGGTGGTTCATGTCTAACTGTTAACATAGAGGTGGTTCATGTCTAACTGTTAACATAGAGGTGGTTCATGTCTCACTGTTAACATAGAGGTGGTTCATGTCTAACTGTTAACAGAGTCACATAGAGGTGGTTCATGTCTCACTGTTAACATAGAGGTGGTTCATGTCTCACTGTTAACATAGAGGTGGTTCATGTCTCACTGTTAACATAGAGGTGGTTCATGTCTCACTGTTAACATAGAGTAACATAGAGGTGGTTCATGTCTCACTGTTAACATAGAGTCACATAGAGGTGGTTCATGTCTAACTGTTAACATAGAGTCACATAGAGGTGGCCCATGTCTAACTGTTAACAGAGTCACATAGAGGTGGTTCATGTCTAACTGTTAACATAGAGGTGGTTCATGTCTCACTGTTAACATAGAGTCACATAGAGGTGGCCCATGTCTAACTGTTAACAGAGTCACATAGAGGTGGTTCATGTCTAACTGTTAACATAGAGGTGGTCCATGTCTCACTGTTAACATAGAGTCACATAGAGGTGGTTCATGTCTAACTGTTAACATAGAGGTGGTTCATGTCTAACTGTTAACATAGAGTCACATAGAGGTGGTTCATGTCTAACTGTTAACATAGAGTCACATAGAGGTGGTTCATGTCTAACTGTTAACATAGAGGTGGTTCATGTCTAACTGTTAACATAGAGTCACATAGAGGTGGTTCATGTCTAACTGTTAACATAGAGTCACATAGAGGTGGCCCATGTCTGTTAACATAGAGTCACATAGAGGTGGTTCATGTCTAACTGTTAACAGAGTCACATAGAGGTGGTTCATGTCTAACTGTTAACAGAGTCACATAGAGGTGGTTCATGTCTAACTGTTAACATAGAGTCACATAGAGGTGGTTCATGTCTAACTGTTAACATAGAGTCACATAGAGGTGGTCCATGTCTAACTGTTAACATAGAGTCACATAGAGGTGGTTCATGTCTAACTGTTAACAGAGTCACATAGAGGTGATTTGTGGCACAAATTCTGTGTATGCAAAAACGAGTATGCTGCCTGGAGATCTCTCTCTTTTTCCCTCCCTACTCCCCCCATTCTCCCTCATCTCTCACCGAGCCGTACGTCCACAGTATACTGGCTCGACCTCACGGTGGCACCTGCCAGCTCGCCAAAGCATATGTAGCAACCCTCGTACTCCTTCCTGGCGTTGCCGATGATGACCCCGCGCTGGGGGTCGGAGTGGTAATGGAGATCGGAGGGTAAAGGTTGTAAGTCACAGGTCTGTAAGGTCACGGGGGTCACATCAGGGTCGGTGACCAGGCATGGTAAAGTCAGGTTCTCCCCGACGCGGACCAGAATGCCGTTCACCATAGAACGCTGAAACGGACTCTGGGGGTCTGGGGGTGGGAGGGAGAGACGGGGGGGATGGGAGAGGAGAGAGAGAATTTGGGTTAGGTAGGAAAACAGAAGAGATGGAGATTGGGTTTATGCAAGACAACATAGGGAAGGGAGGGAGGGTGATACATATGCTCACAGATACAGAGAGAGACAGACAGACAGAGCGAGAGAGAGACAGACAGACAGACAGACACAGACAGACAGACAGACAGACCGAGACAGAGAGAGAGAGACACAGAGACCGAGAGAGACACAGAGACCGAGAGAGACACAGAGACCGAGAGAGAGAGACCGAGAGAGAGAGACAGAGAGAGACAGAGACCGAGAGAGAGAGAGACATACAGAAAGAGAGAGAGAGAGAGAGAGAGACAGACAGAAAAGCCTACATAGACAGAGTCATAGACAAACACACACAACACACACCCCCAACACACACCTCTCACCTTTCACAAAGACGTAGATGGAGGAGTGCTCCTTGGTGTTGTTGTTGATACAGGTGTATCGTCCCATGTGATATCCCTGGGCAGACTGCACCCTAACAAACACTACCCCTCCTCCCTCCTCTACCTCCCCCTCCAGCCGCCTGCCCCTCTCTCTCTGCCACCTCAACCCCCGTGAAACAACAGTGGATGGAGTGTTGGTGTTGTTGTCATGGCAGCGGAGTTCCAGAGCACCGCCTTTCGGAACCACCAGGTGAGGTCCACTGGGGAAGATGACGGGATTGGACCAACCTGTTGAACACACGGAACACGCCCATATATGGTATACAGTCAACAAGGCTGTAATGGCTGTGTGTTTAGGCTTTTGTTCTAGCCCAGCACTGTAAGAACACAACACACCTGAATCAAACATGACACTTAAATTTAGACCACGGAAAGTTGATTTAGGTGTGTTAGAGCTGGACTAGGACTAGGACAAAAACCTACACACAGAAAAGGTAGCATCGTGAGTGAATAGAAATATTGGAGTAGAATAGAGAAGAAAAATGTCATATCACCCAAAGAGATTCTTTAGACAGTCATGGTTCAGTCTAGTAACAGACTGGTGTAAAAGTGGACAGTCATGGTTCAGTCTAGACTGGTGTAACAGTGGACAGTCATGGTTCAGTCTAGTAACAGACTGGTGTAACAGTGGACAGTCATGGTTCAGTCTAGACTGGTGTAACAGTGGACAGTCATGGTTCAGTCTAGTAACAGACTAGTGTAACAGTGGACAGTCATGGTTCAGTCTAGACTGGTGTAACAGTGGACAGTCATGGTTCAGTCTAGACTGGTGTAACAGTGGACAGTCATGGTTCAGTCTAGACTGGTGTAACAGTGGTGGACAGTCATGGTTCAGTCTAGACTGGTGTAACAGTGGTGGACAGTCATGGTTCAGTCTAGACTGGTGTAACAGTGGACAGTCATGGTTCAGTCTAGTAACAGACTAGTGTAACAGTGGACAGTCATGGTTCAGTCTAGACTGGTGTAACAGTGGACAGTCATGGTTCAGTCTAGACTGGTGTAACAGTGGACAGTCATGGTTCAGTCTAGACTGGTGTAACAGTGGACAGTCATGGTTCAGTCTAGACTGGTGTAACAGTGGTGGACAGTCATGGTTCAGTCTAGACTGGTGTAACAGTGGTGGACAGTCATGGTTCAGTCTAGACTGGTGTAACAGTGGACAGTCATGGTTCAGTCTAGACTGGTGTAACAGTGAACAGTCATGGTTCAGTCTAGTAACAGACTGGTGTAACAGTGGGCAGTCATGGTTCAGTCTAGACTGGTGTAACAGTGGACAGTCATGGTTCAGTCTAGACTGGTGTAACAGTGGACAGTCATGGTTCAGTCTAGACTGGTGTAACAGACTGGTGTAACAGTGGACAGTCATTAATAGACCTACATCAATCTGGCTGAAGTTTTGCTCTTCCAACAGGGAGAATTAGGACCAACGTCTGGTGATGACCTCATGAAACCCAAACAGCTCAACTCATCATTATCCATAACAGACAAATAAGGACATTGACAAGGTGAATCACTCAATCAGCCAATCAGCAGGCTTCTAGAGGAGGAAAAAACGTTGACATTTGGGTCAGAAAAGTGTTTTTTTCCCTTTGTGTCCCTATTGGTCCCGGTCAAAAGTAGTGCCCTACATAGGGAATAGGGTGCCAACCCTGGTCAACAGTAGTGCACTACATAGGGAATAGGGTGCCAACCCTGGTCAAACATAGTGCACTATATGGGGAATAGGGTGCCAATTCTGGTCAAAAGTAGTGCACTATATAGGGAATAGGGTGCTAACTCTGGTCAAACAGTGCACTATATGGGGAATAGGGTGCCAACCCTGGTCAAAAGTAGTGTACTGCATAGGGAATAGGGTGCCAACCCTGGTCAAAAGTAGTGCACTACTTAGAGAATAGGGTGCCAACTCTGGTCTGACATAGTGCACTATATAGGGAATAGGGTGCCAACTCTGGTCAAAAGTAGTGCACTATATAGAGAATAGGGTGCCAACCCTGGTCAAAAGTAGTGCACTACTTAGAGAATAGGGTGCCAACTCTGGTCAAACATAGTGCACTATATAGGGAATAGGGTGCCAACTCTGGTCAAAAGTAGTGCACTATATAGGGAATAGGGTGCCAACTCTGGTCAAAAGTAGTGCACCACATAAAGGAATAGTGTGCAATTTGGGACAGACACTTTGTTTTTCAGTTCTGCAGATTAACACATGATTTGCATAGCCTGGCAGCCAATCAATAGACTTCGTGAGGAGAAAAAAATCAACGACATTTGGGTCATGAAGTTGTTTTGTTCCCTCTAGAGTTCAGATTCACAGCCTGTCAGTGTCCTAAACGGCACCCTATTCCCCCATGGGCGCTGGTCATAAAAACTAGTGCACTAAATAGGGAATAGGGCCCTGGTAATAAAAACTAGTGCACTAAATAGGGAATAGGGCCCTGGTAATAAAAACTAGTGCACTAAAAAAAAAATGTATTTTTTTTATTTCACCTTTATTTAACCAGGTAGGCTAGTTGAGAACAAGTTCTCATTTGCAACTGCAACCTGGCCAAGATAAAGCTTAGCAGTGTGAACAGACAACACAGAGTTACACATGGAGTAAACAATTAACAAGTCAATAACACAGTAGAAAAAAGGCGAGTCTATATACATTGTGTGCAAGAGGCATGAGGAGGTAGGCGAATAATTACAATTTTGCAGATTAGCACTGGAGTGATAAATGATCAGATGGTCATGTACAGGTAGAGATACTGGTGTGCAAAAGAGCAGAAAAGTAAATAAATAAAAACAGTGTGGGGATGAGGTAGGTGAAAATGGGTGGGTTATTTACCAATAGACTATGTACAGCTGCAGCGATCGGTTAGCTGCTCAGATAGCACATGTTTGAAGTTGGTGAGGGAGATAAAAGTCTCCAACTTCAGGGATTTTTGCAATTCGTTCCAGTCGCAGGCAGCAGAGTACTGGAACGAAAGAGGCCAAATGAGGTGTTGGCTTTAGGGATGATCAGTGATTAGGGAATAGGGCCCTGGTAATAAAAATGAGTGCACTAAATAGGTAATAAGGGTGCCAACCCTGGTCAGAAGCAGTGCACTAAATATGGAATAGAGGTGCCAACTGTTCAAAAGTAGTGCACTAAATATGGAATAGAGGTGCCAACTCTGTTCAATATCCATAGGGCTCTGGTCTAAAGTAGTGCACTATATAGGGAATGGGGCTCTGGTCTAAAGTAGTGCACTATATAGGGAATAGGCCTCTGGTCTAAAGTAGTGCACTATATAGGGAATAGGGCTCTGGTCTAAAGTAGTTCACTATATAGGAAATGGGGCTCTGGTCTAAAGTAGTGCACTATATAGGGAATAGGCCTCTGGTCTAAAGTAGTGCACTATATAGGGAATAGGCCTCTGGTCTAAAGTAGTGCACTACATAGGGAATAGGGCTCTGGTCTAAAGTAGTGCACTATATATGGAATAGGGTGCCAACCCTGGTCTAAAGTAGTGCACTACATAGGGAATAGGGTTCCAACCCTGGTCTAAAGTAGTGTACTAAATATGGAATAGGGTTCCAACCCTGGTCTAAAGTAGTGCACTACATAGGGAATAGGGTGCCAACCCTGGTCTAAAGTAGTGCACTACATAGGGAATAGGGTGCCAACCCTGATCTAAAGTAGTGCACTACATAGGGAATAGGGTGCCAACCCTGGTCTAAAGTAGTGTACTAAATATGGAATAGGGTGCCAACCCTGGTCTAAAGTAGTGCACTACATAGGGAATAGGGTTCCAACCCTGGTCTAAAGTAGTGCACTACATAGGGAATAGGGTGCCAACCCTGGTCTAAAGTAGTGCACTACATAGGGAATAGGGTGCCAACTCTGGTCTAAAGTAGTGCACTATATAGGGAATAGGGCTCTGGTCTAAAGTAGTGCACTACATAGGGAATAGGGCTCTGGTCTAAAGTAGTGCACTACATAGGGAATAGGGCTCTGTTCTAAAGTAGTTCACTATATAGGGAATAGGGCCCTGGTCTAAAGTAGTGCACTATATAGGGAATAGGGCTCTGTTCTAAAGTAGTTCACTATATAGGGAATAGGGCTCTGGTCTAAAGTAGTTCACTATATAGGGAATAGGGCTCTGTTCTAAAGTAGTTCACTATATAGGGAATAGGGCTCTGGTCTAAAGTAGTGCACTATATAGGGAATAGGGCTCTGGTCTAAAGTAGTGCACTATATAGGGAATAGGGTGCCATAGGGCTCTGGTCTAAAGTAGTGCACTACATAGGGAATAGGGTGCCAACCCTGGTCTAAAGTAGTGCACTATATAGGGAATAGGGCTCCATTTGGGATGCACCCATGGACTGACGGCCCTGGGGCACGAACGGTCACATGAAGATCATGTTGATGGGAAGACCTGCCAGGCAAATCATGTGTTGATCTTCAGAAGTCTAGGGCTTTGTTCCAAATGGCACCCTATTCCCTATGTAGTGCACTACTTCTGATCAGAGTTGGCACCCTAATTCCATATTTAGTGCACTGCTTCTGACCAGGGTTGGCACCCTATTACATATATAGTGCACTAAAGTAAAATTTCTACCTTGTCAGCTCGGGGGATTTGAACTTGCAACCTTTCGGTTACTAGTCCAACGCTCTAAACACTAGGCTACCCTACCTCCTCTACACTCTAACCACTAGGCTATCCTACCTCCTCTACACTCTAACCACTAGGCTACGCTGGATGTGGACTTGCAACCAATAGTTACAGTGACCAATAGCAACCAATAGTTCCAGTGACCAATAGCAACCAATAGTTACAGCGACTAAATGGTTAAGTGGAATTTGAGTGCCGTCATGATTTGTAACTGCTGGTGTGGCGGTAACAGCTGTACACACACACACACACACACACACACACACACACACTTTTCCTGGGAAAAGCCCGGATACGTCCAACTACCTTGGGATACAGTTATGCAAATACATAGTCAGCATCCCAAATGGCACCCTATTCCCTAGTTAGTGCACTACTTTTAACCAGGGCCCAAAAGATATCTGGCCAAAAGTAGTGCACTGACTAGGGAATTGGGTGCCACTTCTAATAGTGTGACTCTGGGCTTGAAGGAACAGGTTGAAGATGATAGATTACACTACCGTTATAGCTTTATGTAAACAACATTATAGGGCATACACCGGTGTGTGTGTGTGTGTGTGTGTGTGTGTACACAACAGTACACTGTAAAAAAAAAAAAAATATATATATATATATATATATATATATATATATAAAAAATATATATATATATATATATATATATATATATATATATACTGAACAACAATATCAACACAACATGTATAGTGTTGTTCCCATGTTTTACGAGCTGAAATAAAATATCCTAGAAATGTTCCATACGCACAAAAAAGCTTATTTATTTCAAACTTTGTGCACAAATTGTTTACATTTCTTTTAGTGAGAATTTCTCCTTTGCCCCAAGATAATCCATCCATCTGACAGGTGTGGCATATCAAGAAGCTGATTAAACAGCATGATCATTACACAGGTGCGCCTTGTGCTGGGCAGAGACAATAAAAGGCCACACTAAAATGTGCAGTTTAGTCACACAACACAATGCTACAAATGTCTCAACTCTTCAGGGAGCGTGCATTTGGCATGCTGACTGCAGGAATGTCCACCAGAGCTGTTGCCAAATCATTTCATGTTAATTTCTCTACCATAAGCCACCTCCAACATCGTTTTAGAGAATTTCACAGTAAGTCCAACCGGCCTCACAACCGCAGACCACACGTGTATGGCGTTGTGTGGGCGAGTGGTTTGCTGATGTCAACGTTGTGAACAGAGTGCCCCATGGTGGCGGTGGGGTTATGGTATGGGCAGGCATAAGCTACGGAAAAACTCAAAAACACAATTGCATTTTTAATCAGGGTACATTTTTATGCACAGAGATGCACCATGATGAAATCCTGAGGCCCGTTGTCATGCCATTCATCCGCCTCCACCACCTCATGGTTCAGCACGACAATGTACGGCCACATGTCGCAAGAATCTGTTCCAGTTCCTGCCAATATCCAGCAACTTCCACTGTGTGTGTGTGTGTGCGTCTGCCTGCCTAAGCCCTGTGTTGAATAAACATGGGCTTATTGCATCAGATCAGCTTATTCTGCATTCTACATCTGGAGCCCAGTAGCCTGGTAATAACAATGTAAACAACACGGGCCGAACTTCCAGACATGTTTAGCCTGCCTGCTGCCACCTGTTATGCGTGGAAGCCAACATATGTTGCTAAAATGTATGAATAATTAATTGGATAACCAAAAGAATGTGTGTGTGTGTGTGTGTTACCATGCATAACAAAACAATGGAATAGCCTCATAAGCTAAAATGTCCAAGATGATGCTTTAAAATACAGAACAGGCCATTGGCCAAGGAAGTGCTGGGAAAACTCCGTGTTAACACAACCCCACTCCGTACCAACACAACCCCACTCCGTGGAACACAACCCCACTCCGTACCAACACAACCCCAAAACCCCACTCCGTCCAACACAACCCCACTCCGTACCAACACAACCCCACTCCGTACCAACACAACCCCACTCCGTACCAACACAACCCCACTCCGTACCAACACACCACCAATCCGTACCAACACAACCCCACTCCGTACCAACACAACCCCACTCCGTACCAACACAACCAATCCATACCAACACAACCCCACTCCGTACCAACACAACCCCACTCCGTACCAACACAACCCCACTCCGTACCAACACAACCCCACTCCGTACCAACACAACCCCACTCCGTACCAACACAACCCCACTCCGTACCAACACAACCCCACTCCGTACCAACACACCACCAATCCGTACCAACACAACCCCACTCCGTACCAACACAACCCCACTCCGTACCAACACAACCAATCCATACCAACACAACCCCACTCCGTACCAACACACCACCAATCCACACCAACACAACCCCACTCCGTACCAAAACAACCCCACTCCACTCCACTCCATACCAAAACAACTCCACTCCATACCATACCAAAACAACCCCACTCCATACCAAAACAACCCCACTCCACTCCATACCAAAACAACCCCACTCCACTCCATACCATACCAACACAACCCCACTCCATACCAAAACAACCTCACTCCATACCAAAACAACCTCACTCCATACCAACACAACACCATACCAACACAACACCATACCAACACAACTCCATACCAACACAACTCCATACCAACACCAGTCCATACCAACACCCGAAACGACATGTATGAGACTACACCCCAATGGTAGGTCTACCTACACTATGACCAAAAGCCCAGACCATTATTCCTCATCCACCAAACTTTACAGTTGGCCAAACCCAGATTAATCCATCGGACTGCCAGATGGCGAAGCGTTATTCTTCACTCCAGAGAACGCGTTTCAACTGCTCCAGAGTTCAACCTCTCCAGCCGAAGCTTTGCATTGCGCATGGTGATCTTAGGCTTGTGTGCGGCTGCTCGGCCATGGAAACCCATTGAAGCTCCCGATGAACAGTTCTTGTGCTGACGTTGCTTCCAGAGGCCGTTTGGAACTCGGGTAGTGAGTGTTGCAACCGAGGACAAACCATTTTTACGCACTATGTGCTTCAGCACTCGGCGGTCCTGTTCTGTGAGCTTGTGTGGTCTACCACTTCACAGCTGAGACGTTGTTGCTCCTAGACGTTTCCACGTCACAATAACAGCACTGACGGTTGACGGGGGGGCAGCTCCAGCAGAGCAGACATTGTATGAACTGACGAGTTGGAAAGGTGGCATTCTATGACGGTGCCACGTTGAAAGCCACCGAGGTCTTCAGTAAGGCCAGTCTACTGACAATGTTCGCCAATGGAGATTGCGTGTCTGTGTGCTCGATTTGCAACGGGTGAGGTGGAAATAGCCCGATCCACACATTTTAAGGGGTGTCCACATACCTTTGTATATGTGGTGTATAATCAACCACAGGATATTGGATAAACCACAACATAACCGTATACGCCAAATATAAACCATAACATAACCTTGTACGCCAAATATAAACCACAACATAACCGTATACGTCAAATATAAACCACAACATAACCGTATACGCCAAATATACACCACAACATAACCATCCATACACGCTATATATAAACCACAACATAACCATCCATACACGCTATATATAAAACACAACCAAAACCTAAAACAGTAAAACCACAATAAACAGCACGTGAAAAACTTGGCGACTCACCTGTCAGCGGAAACAACAGACACTGCAAGATAACTAGAATCCAGTTGTCTCTCATGATTAGCTGTGTTGTTAATCCTACCCCATGCGTCTGGACTTGTGTGTGTGTGTCTAAAGTTGTCGTCTCTTCCCGTACAGTGAACTGCGTAGCGGGTCAATACCGCTGAGGTATGGTCCCTATCTAACTGAAGGAGGAACGCTACTGATTCGATTCTCTCAAGGGGCTGATACGACACTCCGATGGATTTTAATGTTCCTTAAAGGGCCAGTACACATTTTTCGCTCGACTCTTCTCCGTTTCTCCTCCTGTCTTCATCTCCTCCAGCAGTATACCGCTCCGATCCGTTCCGCATCGCCAGCCAGTCTGGACCACTGCCAGCGCGCGGCTGAGTCGTTATTACTGGAAGAACAACTCCTGTCTCCAAAGTCACGTTGACAGTTTTTCTAAATAAATAGCGCCTCGTCATAAAATGAATTCCCGCAGGATGAATCTGCGATTTTTAAAGTACCGTTCACACTTTGAATGATTACCCCTGGACACTGACAGTGAAGAGGGTGTTTTGGCGTCTGCAGTCTACTGCATCTCTGTCTGTCTGTCCTTCTGTCCTTCTGTCCATCTCTCTCTCTCTTTCTCTCTACCTCAATCTGTCACTCACTCACTCTCTGTCTCTCTTTCTCTCTATCTGTCCATCTGTCTCTCTCTCTCTCTCTCTCTCTGTCAGTGGTAGGTCAATGGTGATGCAGCTATGGTTTGTTATTCACTTGGTTTCACTTCACCTTCACTAATCAATATTATGTTAGATGATTCAGATGATTACTCATCACCATGCTGCGGTTACACACATTCAGACAGGGTGGGTGTGTGTTTGTGTGTGTGTGTGTGTGTGTGTGTGTGTGTGTGTGTGTGTGTGTGTGAGAGAGAGAGCTGTGTGTGTGTGTGTGTGTGTGTGTGTGTGTGTGTGTGTGTGTGTGTGTGTGTGTGTGTGTGAGAGGGAGCTGTGTGTGTGTGTGTGTGTGTGTGTGTGTGTGTGTGTGTGTGTGTGTGTGTGTGTGTGCGTGCGTGCGTGTGTGTGTGTGTGTGTGTGTGCGTGTGTGTGTGTGTGTGAGAGGGATCTGTGTGTGTGTGGTGTGTGTGTGTGTGAGAGAGAGCTGTGTGTGTGTGTGTGTGTGTGTGTGTGTGTGTGTGTGTGGGCGTGTGTGTGTGTGTGTGTGTGTGTGTGTGTGTGCTGTGCGTGCGTGCGTGCATGTGTGTGTGTGGTGCGTGTGCGTGTGCGTGTGTGTGTGTGTGTGTGTGCGTGTGGTGCGTGTGCGTGTGCGTGCGTGTGTGTGTGTGTGCGTGCGTGCGTGTGTGTGTGTGGTGTGACTGTCTGCTGCATGTCTGTGTCCTGAGCTCATAACAGTTGTGTTGTTGTGCCTCACTAGAGCTCTAGGGTGTTAAAGGACTATTTACACTGGTAGGCTTTGTGTTGTGTCAAGACATCTCCTCCACATGACTGGTACAGCTCTAGCCTTATGGTTCTTCATTAAAAAAACACCTTTATTCTCACTGGGACACACAGTATTTAATATAAAACACCATTATTCTCACTGGGACACCCAGTATTTAATATAAAACACCATTATTCTCACTGGGGCACACAGTATTTAATATAAAACACCATTATTCTCACTCGGACACACAGTATTTAATATAAAACTTCCTTATTCTCACTGGGACACACAGTATTTAAAATAAAACTCCCTAATTGTAAAGGCTTTCTTCTGTTGAAGGAGGAGCGGACCAAAATGCAGCGTGGTATTTTTTAGACATGTTTAATGAAGAACGAAAAAACACGAACAATACAAAAACAACAAAACGGAACGTGAAAACCTAAACAGTCCAATCTGGTGAAGACACAGAGACAGTAACAATCACCCACCAAAACACTCAAAGAATATGGCTACCTAAATATGGTTCCCAATCAGAGACAACGATAATCACCTGACTCTGATTGAGAACCGCCTCAGGCAGCCATAGACTAAAGCTAGACATCCCACAAAACCCCAAGACAAAAACACACCACAATAACCCATGTCACACCCTGGCCTGACCAAATAAATGAAGATAAATATAATATATTTCGACCAGGGCGTGACAGAACCCCCCCTAAGGTGCGGACTCCCGGACGCACATCAAAACAATAGGGAGGGTCCGGGTGGGCGTCTGTCCATGGTGGCGGCTCCGGCTCCGGCGCGGGACGTGGAACCCACTCTATAAATGTCTTAGTCCCCCCTCCTCGCGTCCTAGGATAGTCCACCTTCGCCGCCGACCATGGCCTACTGGTCCTCACCCAGAACCCCACTGGACTGAGGGGCAGCTCGGGACTGAGGGGCAGCTCGGGACAGAGGGGCAGCTCGGAAAAGAGGGGCAGCTCGGGACAGAGGGGCAGCTCGGGACTGAGGGGAAGCTCGGCACTGAGAGGAAGCTCGGGACTGAGAGGAAGCTCGGGACTGAGAGGAAGCTCGGGACTGAGAGGAAGCCCAGCACGGAGAGGAAGCTCAGCCAGGTAGTTAGATCCGGCAGATCCTGGCTGGCTGGCGGTTCTGGCAGATCCTGGCTGGCTGGTGGTTCTGGCAGATCCTGGCTAACTGGCAGATCTGGAAGAGTCTGGTTGACTGGCGGATCTGGAAGAGTCTGGCTGACTGGCGGATCTGGAAGAGTCTGGCTGACTGGCCGATCTGGCTGCTCCATGCTGACTGGCGGCTCTGGCTGCTCCATGTAGACTGACAGCTCTGGCGGCTTCTTGCAGACTGACAGCTCTGGCTGCTCCATGCATACTGGCAGCTCCATGCAGACTGGCAGCTCCTTGCAGACTGACAGCTCCTTGCAGACTGACAGCTCCTTGCAGACTGGCAGCTCCATGTAGACTGACAGCTCTGGCTGCTCCATGTAGACTGACAGCTCTGGCTGCTCCATACAGACTGACAGCTCGGGCTGCGCTAAACAGGCGGGAGACTCCAGCAGCGCTGTAGAGGAGGAAGGCTCTAGCTGCACTAAACAGGCGGGAGACTCCAGCAGCGCAGGAGAGGCGAAAGGCTCCGACAGCGCAGGAGAGGAGGAAGGCTCCGGTTGCGCTGGAGAGGAGAGGTGCACTGTAGGCCTGATGCGTGGTGCTGGCACTGGTGGTACTGGGCCGAGGACACGCACAGGAAGCCTGGTGCGGGGAGCTGCCACCGGTGGGCTGGAGGTGGCACAGGATGTGCTAGACCGTGAAGGCGTACTGGAGATCTTGAGAGCAGTGTTGGCACAGGACATGCAAGGCTAGGGATGTGCACAGGAAGCCTGGTGCGTGAGGCTGGCACCAACTTCACCAGCCGACTAACACGCACCTCAGGACGAGTATGGAGCGCTGACCCAGGTGCCATCAAATCCCTGACACGTTCCGTCGGGCGAATTCCATGCAAAAAGCACCAACACAGCAACTCCCTCATTTCTCTCTCCTCCAATTTCCCCATTAACTCCTTCACAGTCTCTGCTTCGCTCACCTCCAACACCGGCTCTGGTCTCCTCCTTGGCTCCTCACGATAAACAGGGAGAGTGGGCTCAGGTCTGACTCCTGACGCTGCCACACTCTCCCTGACTCCCCCCCCAAGAAATTTTTGGGGCTGACTCTCGGGCTTCCATCCGCGTGGCCGCGCTGCCTCCTCATACCAGCGCCTCTCAGCTCTCGCCGCCTCCAGTTCTTCTTAGGGGCAGCGATATTCTCCAGGCTGATCCCAGGGTCCTTCTCCAAACAATTCGTCCTCCCATGTCCATTCCTCCTTTCGCTGCACCTGCTTGTTACCACGCCGTTTGGTCCTGTTGTGGTGGGTGATTCTGCAACGGCTTTCTTCTGTTGAAGGAGGAGCGGACCAAAATGCAGCGTGGTATTTTTTAGACATATTTAATGAGGAACGAAAAAACACGAACAATACAAAAACAACAAACGGACCGTGAAAACCTAAACAGTCCTATCTGGTGAAGACACAGAGACAGGAACAATCACCCACGACACACTCAAAGAATATGGCTGCCTAAATATGGTTCCCAATCAGAGACAACGATAATCACCTGACTCTGATTGAGAACCGCCTCAGGCAGCCATAGACTAACGCTAGACATCCCACAAAACCCCAAGACAAAATCACAGCACAATAACCCATGTCACACCCTGGCCTGACCAAATAATCGAAAATAAATATCATATATTTCGACCAGGGCGTGACACTAATTCTCACTGGGACACACAGTATTTAATATAAAACTCCCTAATTCTCACTGGGACACACAGTATTTAATATAAAACTCCCTAATTCTCACTGGGACACACAGTATTTAATATAAAACTCCCTAATTCTCACAGTATTTAATATAAAACACCATTATTCTCATTGGAACACACAGTATTTAATATAAAACTCCCTAATTCTCACTGGGACACACAGTATTTAATATAAAACTCCCTAATTCTCACTGGGACACACAGTATTTAATATAAAACTCCCTAATTCTCACAGTATTTAATATAAAACACCATTATTCTCATTGGGACACACAGTATTTAATATAAAACACCATTATTCTCATTGGGACACACAGTATTTAATATAAAACTCCCTAATTCTCACAGTATTTAATATAAAACACCATTATTCTCATTGGAACACACAGTATTTAATATAAAACTCCCTAATTCTCATTGGGACACACAGTATTTAATATAAAACTCCCTAATTCTCACAGTATTTAATATAAAACACCATTATTCTCATTGGGACACACAGTGTTTAATATAAAACTCCCTAATTCTCACAGTATTTAATATAAAACACCATTATTCTCATTGGGACACACAGTATTTAATATAAAACTCCCTAATTCTCACTGGGACACACAGTATTTAATATAAAACTCCCTAATTCTCACTGGGACACACAGTATTTAATATAAAACACCATTATTCTCACAGTATTTAATATAAAAACACCATTGGGACACACAGTATTTAATATAAAACTCCCTAATTCTCACAGTATTTAATATAAAACACCATTATTCTCATTGGGACACACAGTATTTAATATAAAAC